>NC_056735.1:687239827-687437327 GCF_019279795.1 Protopterus annectens
TTTGGAGCTGAGGGTGCAGAATTTGGTTCTTCTGCTGAAACAGTAAGGAAGGTGTCCTAGGCAGGTGCCATGGAGAAATGTGTGACACACTGTGCAGAAGTGGGTAGCAGTGTTAGCGAGGCCAGTCTGGAGCAATCAAAATCATTTTTGATTTGTCCTGTTTGACTTTTAGTAGAACTTTGGAGAGCAAAGGCAGAGGGGAAAGGCATAGACTTATAGGTTTTTCACCGCTGAAGGACAGAGCATCCACTTTCCAGGCTTTTTTGTGATGAGTTCTTGTGCAAAATTTGTCCAACTGGTATTTCTGCGGTGAGACAAAAAGATCTATGTCTGGGCTCCCCCATTTGTGTGTCAACATGTTGAAAATCTGTGGTTCCAGTTTCCATTCGTGAAGGTCCATAAGATTTCTGCTTATTTCGTCTGCCAGAACATTCTGCTTTCCTGGCAGGAATTGAGCTTGTAGTTGTTCTTAGTAGCTCAAGGTCATGTTCCATAATGCCATGGTTAGTCTGCAGAAGGGGTAGGAATGTGTACCCCCCTGCTTGTTTATGTACCACATAACCGTGGTGTTGTCCGTCTTTATCAGTCATTATCCTGGATGAAGGTAGTCCTTGAAGGCTGTCAGTGCATTCTGTACAGCTATCATTTCTTTTTGATTGATATGAAGGTGCATTTGAATTGGGCTCCATTTGTCCTGAATGCACTTCCCTGCCAGATGAGCCCCCCCATGCATAGTTTGATGCATCTGTAGTTAGAGTTTGGGCGGCAGGGGGTGGTGTGAATGGCAGTCTGTTGTTTTGGTGGCAGGCCTCTGCCCACCATAGGAACTCTAGGTGCAGGCAAGGTATGATAGGAATCATTGTTTCCAGGCTGTGACAATGTTGACTCCATAAACTTTTTAAGTACCACTGATGTTTCCTCATATGCAGTCTTGCATATGGAATTAGAAGAATGCAGGAGGCCATGAACCCCAAGGCTTGCAGTATTTGCCTTGCAGATAGCAGGGTTTTTGTGGCCACCTGTTTGAAGTAAGTCACCAAATGAATTTGCTTTTCTGGCATAAGGAAAGCCATCTGGGCAGTTGTATTCAAGCTTGCACCCAGGAATGTAATCTTTTGAGAGGGTACCAGTTGAGATTTCTTTTTGTTTATGGTGTACCCTAGACAGGTTAGAACTCTTTTTACAAATGCCAGATGTTTTAGAAGAATGGCCTGGTTTTCTGCCTGAATTAGACAATCATCCAGGTATGGATATATCTGAATATTACTTTGCCTGTAAATTCAATTACTAGAGCCAGGCACTTTGTGAATACCCTGGGCACAGTAGACAAGCCAAAGGGCAGTGCAGAGAACTGATAATGCATGCAGCCTGCTTTAAAGCATAGGAATCTTCTGCAAGATTCCCTGATTGGGATATGCAGGTAAGCCTCTTAAGTCAAAAGTTGCCAACCAGGCATCCTTGCCTAGCATAGGAAGTAACTGGTGAAGAGTCAGCATCTTGAATTTTGGAATGGCCAGAAAGGTGTTTAGAGTAGACAGGTCTAGAATTGGATGCCATGATTTGTCTTTTCTGGGTACTAGGAAAATTCTGGAATAGAAACCTTGTCCCTTTTTCTCTTCTGGTACTAGGTGAATAGCCCCCATGTTTAGGAGGGAAAGTACTTGTTTCTGAGCCTCTGCCCACCAATTTGGGGGCAGGTCTGGCCACCCGTTTGGAGTTGGCAGCATGTGGAAATGAAATCTGTATCCCTGGGACACTATATTTAAAACCCATTTGTCCTGGGTTATAAGTTGCCAGTTTCTTGAATGAAGAGCCAGTTTTCCCCCCAAAGGGGTGGCTAAGAGGTAAGAGCTTGGTAATTTCAAAGGGAAGTCATTGAGACTGTTTACCATAGGGTGGTGCCTTGTTGTTTCCAGATTTGGAAGTGGAAACATCCCATTGCTTAGTTCTGAAAGTCCCTTGGGACTGAAACCTGGTGCTTTTGGAATGTCTGGATTTGGCTGTAGTGGCTCTGGAAGGAGCTGGAAAGGACTAGTTCTTAGTAGGCCAATGCCTACTAAATCTAGGAGGTTGCACTTGTAAGAAAACTTTCACAGTTTGCATAGATTTAGCTTTATCTTCCATCTTTTTTAGAACTTCTTCATCCTTATTGCCAAATAGGCAGTCCTGCTGTAAAGGAGCATCCAAAAGTTTTGCTTTAACATGATCAGGCAGAGATTGCTCCTTAAGCCAAGCATGCCTTCTAAGCACAGACCCCTTAACAGCAGCCCGACAAGAAGCCTCTAAAGAATCAAAACCACATTGCAAAGTATGTTTGCCAACTTGTTCAGCTGAATGCAATGAATCCTGCAAATCTTTATTCTCCACACAGTCAGAAATCAACATCATTTTCTGTTTAAGCAGTCCCATGATATGCTGTTGATATTTTTGCATATGGACTTGACAGTTTAAAGCCCTGATTGAGATTTAGGCCTTAGCACTGAAGTTGGAGTCGGATGGCTAACCAACATCATTTCTGGATAATTAAACCCAGAACCAAAATATTTTGAAGCAAAAATGTACTGACGACGGATAGTGTGCTGATTAAATAAAGCACAAGACCGAAGGCAAGGTATATCGTGGTCAGGGCCTAGGCAAGGAATACAGTACAAATAAAAATCCTTATGAGGTATTTACTTCCCACAAGTAATACAATTATTAACTTTTACTGACATCGGTAAGGAGCAAGAAAAAGTTTCCCCAATGGAGTACTTAGCTTTTAGTTGAAGACTTCGGTTCTGAAACTTGAAAATGAAAATTTCAGGAGTCGGCCAACCGGCACTTGCAAACTGCTTCTGCTTTGGGCACCGCGCGGCAAGAAAGACTGATGAAATGGCATCAGCTGCATGTTTTATACCCCTGACGACCTGACATCATGGAAGAAGGGACAGCAAACAATGCAGGACCCAAGACTTTGTTAATCAGGCCGACTGAGGGCAACCTGCCAGCAGATTACCCAAATGTAATGACTGCAACAGTGAAACATGACGAACATCTCCTATGTTCATATTCTCCCACACATAATGCACCTATTATTAGCTACACTCAGTAACTCAAACTTCTTCCTTAACACAGTTTTAAGTATTTTAACAAACAGCATACACCTCCAGCACATAAACAAAGCAAAAAATAAAATGTACTGGTACTGCTCTTCAATTACTTGTCTTGCATGAATTGCTGGTAGTTTAGCTTTTGGAAATATACAAAGAGCTGCGGTAGTGTTGTCGCCTCACAGTAAGACGCTGTCCGGTTCGATTCTCAGCTAAAGCATCTTCTGCGTGGAGATATGCATGAAAGGGTGTACCTTCGTTGAAGGTTGTGTGTCAGGGCTGGTAACTCAACACGTAAAAATCAACTACCAATCATTAATGGACCGGAGTTCCGCTGTGGCGACCCCTAACCGGGAAAAGCCGAAAGACACAAACAAACAAAGACATTCCACTGTTAGCTGTCTCACAAATTGCATAGCACAATGAGCAAACTAAGGGCCATGGCTGTTCTTATTGTGAAATTTCATGGCTCCTAGACTGACTATTATGCCAATGACCCTATTTAAAAAAATTACTCCGGATTTGTACTTTTCTGCAATGCACACTTCACCAAGGTTGCACAACAAGGTGTGTTCTACATTGTTCACTTACATGAGTACATGTGAAGCACAGTGAGCATATGGGAGTGAGTCAATGATCCCAGCAGGAATGTGGGAAAAAACTAATACAGCATTATGGTCTGTACAGGTGCTAAAATATAGAGTTGGAAGCACATATAGGTACTATGCACATGTTAACTTCCTTACCTGTCATAATTCACACTCTAACATCATCCTGTCATGCCATGTCTATTCAAGTTATGCTATGGTGGCACTATGATAGGTCATGCATGCTGCGTGTCTGCTGTTGCTCGTCATGCATTGGCAACAGCAATATGCTTTGGTGCAAGACAGCAACTATATTCTCCTGGAGTATGAAATGATACATGACTATGACCTCTGAGCTCATTGAGTGTGACAAGGTTCCTAGGTAATGCTCTATGGAGAGTAAAATACTTCTGTACATTGTGTACAAATTCCACCAAAACTGCCACTGGGGGACTATTATGAGGATCCACATTATAAAGTGGATACCTAGTGCACCATTATCAAGGTAGTGAATGCTGCTACAGGCATCTACCACTCTGCTGAGCAGTGCAGGCTCTACTGCAGTGACCTGAGGAAGTGTCATCTCAACTGGCTACAGCAATGGGAAGAAGATGTCAGACAGAATGCTCCTGATGTATAAAGTAAGTATCTAGGATAAGGCATTGCAATGTTATTTTCCATGCAGCTGCAAGGGCTCTTGCATGACATTTAATTCATGATGCTTGTTCATAGGTTCATAGGTAAGTACTAGGCAATCAGTCTGCAGACAATTTCAAGCCTAGCCAAAAATCTCTATTCAAAATCTCCCTCTAATCTCAAGGATGGCAAGACAAGGTAGACGGGAGAGAATTTAAGGCTGCTCATCCAGTTATTTGGGTTAACCTTGAAGGTGGCAAGTGTGCTACTCTGCTTGACATATAGTGGATGTTTGTTCTAGAGGTGAGGGATATGTCAGGATATGAATCTTATCATATCAATGTGTATTATTTATCTGCTAATAAAGGTTTAGTTCTTTTAACCAACTATTTTTTTTATATCATCATCATCTTCTTTCGGCTGTTCCTGTTAGGGGTCGCCACAGCAGATCATCTGTTTCCATTTCTTCCTGTCCTCTGCATTTTGCTCTGTCACACCAACCACCTGCATGTCATCCCTCACCACATCCGTAAACCTTATCTTAGGCCTTCCTCTTTTCCTGTTACCTGGTAGCTTCATCCTTAGCATCTTTTTCCCAATATACTCAGCATCCCTCCTCAGCACATGTCCAAACCAACGTAATCTTGCCTCTCTGGCTTTGTCTCCAAACCTTCCTACCTGGGCTGACCCTCTAATATACTTATTCCTAATCCTGAACCAACCAACACTAGAAACCGACTGTGGAAGGAAAAAGGCTAGCTGGTAAAATATAGTAACTTCTGCACAGTTCGAACAGAGTATAACACACGTATAGCCAACACTAGTGTTCCACCAAAATTCAGGCTAAATCCACTCGTAATGATAAAAACAAATCTTTTATTGAAAATAAGGTTTAGCTCTTTCATCTGTTAAAAATCAGACTTCCTCAGAAGCAAAATGGAGTACTTCCAGTTCACATTTAAATAACCTTTTTGGCGCCAAAAATTCAAAAAGAAATGGAGCTCTTAAAGAGACATAGTCATAATAACTCCATATATACATACTATGCTAAAACAGTTAAGCATTTCAACAGATCCAGTGTGCTGATATAAAAAAATGACAATATAAATATAATGACAATGTAAATAAATAAAAAATTATGGTAAATAAAATAAAATACACTCTGCACATACTAACTTCATCTTAAAACATACTCCAAATATATGTAATAGTGAAATGGTAAAACTTGCATGACTAGTGCTCATAAATTGTAACAAGTCAACAAGAATCAAAATACAATGGCAACATCCATGATATATTTATGCCATGATTAAAAATGGTTTAATACTTATATTTTCATTTATGCCAGGTGACCTAATGGCATCTGTCAAAATTTGCCACTTACTTTCTTTCATGGCTAAAAGTGCTTTCCAATTTCCCCCATAAGTAAATACGTCTATGTGATCTATAATGGCAAATTTAAAACCATGTGATTCACCATATATGGATATGTGTTTATAAAGTGCATTGTTATTGTCTTTAATCTTTATCTTATAAATATGTTCATATACTCGTTTCCTAAGGGCTCTCTCTGTTTTGCCTATATAGAATGCGCTGCAGGCATACCATGTAGCAATATATATGACTTGTTTGGTGCTACAATTTCCTGCTTTGCATTTAATGTTACTCTTGTTGATATCTCCTAACTTAATATTGCCTACCTCATTTATGGCATAACTGTTTGCAGGTACCGCATTTTCTAGTTCCCATCGAGAGCTTTGTATTATGTACAGTTTTTTGTTTAGAAGCTTTCTCCAATAATTTTTTAATGTTGGGTGCTGTTTTATATACAAAGCTCGGATAATTGCCCAAAACGGAAGCTGTATCATCATTTACTGTTATTAAGTTCCAGTGTTGTCTTAAAATATCTCTAATATACTTTGTGTAAGGAGTATATATCAAGACGCAAACTCAATTACAGCACATACCTACATTGTCATATCCCTTCTTTCTATTATGATTCTTCATAAAATCTAATGACTTGCCCAATAAAGGTGGAAATTTTTTACCCCATTCATTCTTCACATTATTAAGAATATCTTGGAAAGGAAAGGAAATACTATGACAGGTACCAACAGGAAGCAAGGAACATACAAATGTGGAAGGTGTGCTCAATGTTCATATATATACAACAAGAAAGAGGTAATGATTGCAAGTATACCTCAAAAATTGGTGGCTGGAAGCTACAGTAGTTGTTACACCAAGGGCCTAGTGTATTTAGTAATCTGTACAGCATGTGAGAGTTTTTACGTTGGCAAGACGGAGAGGTTGTTGCGGAACAGAATTTATGAGCACACCCGTGATATAAACAGACACAATGAGAACAACGCATTATACAGACATGCCATTAAATGTGATGAGGCCGATTTCAAGTTTTGGGTTTTGGAGGTGGTACCATATCCGGATAGAGGGGGTGATTGGGAAGCTAAAATTCAATATAGGGAAATGATATGGTAACTCAGGCTTGATGCATGTTGTGGTAAGGGCCTGAATGATCATATTTCCATCACCCCAGCATTGAAGTTTTTAGCCTCAGACCCCAAACTGGCTAAGGGTGTACAACAACAATAGATGTTCAGCATCTATCTACAGTTTGATTTGATATTGTACTGCAGGAAACAAAACCTTCTTGTATTTAAAGTTGAAAAATGAGAGTGTTTTAGTAAGTACTATATAAAAAAGTACTATAAAAAAGCTTTCTTACTTAGAAAATATCCAACATTTGACTCAGTATTTATCTTAGTGTTTATTTATTCATGTATTTAATTATTTAATTATATATTTATTATACATTATATATTTATATACAAACATGTATACATTCACACCACTCATTATGTATTTACAAGTATTTTAAGTATTTTAATATTAATAATTTATACATTTATATATTTATATATTTATAAGGTTTTTATTAATTATATCAACTATATCAATTATACATACGACGTCGTAAATTTTTAGATTTTTTATATATTCATGCTTGTATATTTATATGGATAATGTCATAATTCAAATGAATTTTTTAAAGAAAAGGGGCTATTATATCTGCATGTTTTTTCTTGGAAGGAATAATGTATGTTAACTGACAATACCAGTGTTTGTCCACGAGACACTATACAGATAGGGCTTATACAATGAAGCAAGTGGCATAGAAGTGCTGTTTATTAACTACTTGCATTTTTTGCTTTTTCTTCTAAAATTTTTATTGTATAAATACAAATATAAATGTGTTGTTTTATGTGAATGTCCTATTGAATGTAATCATTACTCAGTAGGAATTTTTTATTAAGTTAAGCAGGACTTTATTTTATTTCATTCAAGCCAAAGAAAATTTCACTTAGTTAACTTTGCTTGAATAAGATTGTAATGCAGCAGCAATTTAGTTAATTGACAAACTAATTGATTAATGAGGCAGAGCAAGATGTATATAAGGCAAACTTGATTTTTGTAAAGTTATTCTGAAGAGGTCTCCTGGTGTGGAGACGAAAGCGCTTAATGTTTGCACTTTATATCTAAAGGAATTTGTTTGTTGGTCGTTGATGTTCGTTGTTGGAGGCTTACTTATTAAATAATAAACCCGTATTACTTTATCAACTGCTACTTGCTTACTGTGCCTACTTTGGATAACCTTCATTGCACCGGATCTTGGCTTGATCTATTAATTAGCCTGAATTTTGGTGGAACACTAGTGTTGGCTATACGTGTGTTATACTCTGTTCGAGCTGTGCAGAAGTTACTATATTTTACAACTAGCCTTTTTCCTTCTATTCCTAATCCTGTCCACCCTCATCACACCCAGTGCAAATCTCAACAACTTTAACTCTGCCACATCCAGCTCTAACTCCTGCCTTTTTGTCAATGCCACTGTCTCCAACCCATATAACATAGCTGGTCTCACTACCCTCTTGTAGACCTTCCCTTTCACTCTTACTGGTACTAGTCTGTCACAAATCACTCCTTAGGTTCATAGGTTTATAGGTTCATACTAGGCTATCTGCCCTAGGGCATTTATAAGCCTAGCCAGAGTGTGTTTGGCTTTCGCCACCCATTTTAAATTAATTTTGCTATGCCCTTTTTTTGAGGTTAGTATACTGTGCCTCTGTCTAACAGTGACACAGAAGTGATACCCGGGGTAAACCTACGATCTCCCATCCACTCATCAAGATTCCTCTTGAAGAGAGTCAATAAGGGACTCTGCCTAACCTGGACTGGGATTTTATTCCAGAGTGAAGGGAGCCTCTGGGTTATGAATCTGTCCCTCCAGCATGTCCTATTTATTTCAATGCTGGGGTTCAAGTCTTTCGAGCGCGTAGCTTGATGGGATTTGGATTTTCTGAGGTGCAGCATGTCCATTAATTCCTGGTTGGACATGGCTTTATACGTCAGGCACAGATCACCTCTGAGCAGGCGGTATGCCACTGAGTAGAGCTGGAGTTTCTTTAACCAGGCAGCATATGGCATCTGTTTGAGCCCTTTGATCCTCTTGGTGAGGTACTTTTGGGGTCTTTCCAGTTGCTGCAGGTGTCTGGTAAGGTACATCCCAAAAGGAGCATTGTACTCAATTATGGGCCTGATGAGGGATGAGTAAAGAGGCATGATGACCTCCCCTGATCTAGATGTGAATCCCTTCATGATTAGGTGGGCTATATAAAATGTTTTTCTAACCACTTTAGCCACATGGTTGTCAAATGAGAGATTGCTATCAACTTGGGTCCCCAGGTCCCTAATTACTTCTTCTGTACTTAATGGATTACCACCTATGTGGTAATTTGTGGGCACTTTGTTTTTGCCAAAGGGGATGACTATACACTTTTTGGCATTTAGCTTGAGGCCATGGATCTAGCACCAGTTGTCTGTTTCTATGTGGCCCTTTTGGAGGATGCTTGTGTCGGCTGGAGAGTCGATTATGGCGCCCAGTTTGCAGTCATCTGCAAACTTGGTCAGCCACAGTCCTTCCGTGTTGGCCTGTACCTCCGAGAAATATATACCAAACAAGAGAGGTCCCAGGACTGAGCCTTGTGGGATGCTACTTGTAACTGGTTTGGAGTCTGACATGGCTCCAGCAATTCTAACCATGTGGGTTCTGTCCTTGAGCCAGTTTGCAACCCATCTAGTGACATAGGGGTTTATATTTAAGCTGGTGAGCTTATCTATAATGCCCGAGTGGGGTATTGTATCGAAGGGTTTTGCGAGGTCCAGGTAGGCTGTGTGGACCACCTTCCCCTCGTCAATGGCCTTGGTGACTGTTTCAAAGAAATCAACCAGGTTTAAGAGGCAGGATCTGCCCTTAACAAAGCCAAACTGGGTAGGATCCAGTGTCTGTAGGTCCCCAATATCTTTATTTATGAGGTCCATGATGATCCTTTCCATAGCTTTGCAGACCAAGCTATTCAGGCTTATGGGGCGATAGTTTCCAGGATCTGTTGAGGCACCACCTTTGTGGAGAGGGACCACTGTTGCTGTACGCCACTCTTTGGGTACATATCCTGTAGTAAGACTGAGATTGAACAGTAGTTTTATGTTTGGGTTTAGCTCTTCTTGGAGTTCATGTAGGACGCAGCCCGGGACACCGTCTGGTCCCATTGATGCTGTGTTTTTTGCTTTGGAGAGGGTGGCTCTTACCTGAGCATCTGAGATGTCAGGGGGGCAGCACTCTGCTGGGATAGATATTTGCCCTTTTGGTGGGGAGGGGGGGAGAAGTTTGTGCTGAATCTGTCAGCTAGGATGTTGGCAATGTCTGTGGGTTCGGTGTATTTTTTGTCATTTTGGCCTAATTCTGAGCATATCTGGGAATTCCCACCCAGGTTCCTAACATAACTAAAGAAAGCCTTATGATTATCCTTAGTGTCTTGTGCAATTTTTCTCTCGAAGCTGGCCTTAGATGATTTTATGAGTGCCCGTAGTTTTTTTCTAATACTGATCAGAGATGCCTTCCCTCTTTGGGATTTTGCTCTATCATGTAGTAGCTTCCTCCTTCTATTGTATAGTTTGTTTATGGCTGGGGTCCACCAGACAGGACGTCTGCCTTTGGAGGATTGGGTCTTGGTTTTATTTGGGATTGCATGATCCATGCATTCCTGAAGGTGTTCATAGAATGCGTTTATAAAGGATTCTGCGGTCTGGGCCGTATTTTACACAGGCCCAGGGGCTTTGAAGGATTCCACCTCGGTTTTGAGGAGTGTGAAATTTGCTTTAGAGAAGTTTCTCACTGTGGTTTTCTGGGCAGGGGGTGGGGTCGGGATGTGAATATCCAGTGAGATTAGTTTATGTTCTGATCTTACCAGTGAGGGATACACTTCTGGTCTGGAGCATATAGTCCCCATGTTGGTGA
Organism: Protopterus annectens; assembly: GCF_019279795.1. Lineage (NCBI taxonomy): Eukaryota > Metazoa > Chordata > Ceratodontiformes > Protopteridae > Protopterus > Protopterus annectens. The sequence goes on from NC_056735.1 coordinate 687,250,513, forward strand.
TGATCAGGTCCAGTATGTTTTACCCTCTTGTGGGAGTGGTAACAAGTTGTTCCATAGCATTTGAGTTTATAAATTCTAGGAACCTTTGGGATAGGGTGTTGGAGCTAGAGTAATGCTCCCAGTCTATGTTTGGGTAGTTGAAGTCACCCAATATAATGGTGTTTGGAGAGACCTTCATATTTTCCAGTGTTCTCAGGAAGGCCGAGTGGGGTTCCTGGGTTTGGGAGGGTGGTCTTTAGGAGGCTATAAACTCCTGGCACTCTTCTCCACCCAATCCACCCTGCCTGTACTCTCTTCTTCACCTCTCTTCCACACTCACCATTACTCTGAACTACTGATCCCAAGTATTTAAACTCATCCACCTTCACCACCTCTACTCCTTGCATCCTCACCATTGCTCTATCCTCCCTCTCATTCACACACATATATTTTGTCTTAGCCCTGCTGACCATCATTCCTCTTCTCTCTAGAGCATATCTCCATCTCTCCAGGGTCTCCTCCACCTGTTTCCTACTCTCACTACAGATCACAATGTCATCTGCAAACATCATAGTCCATGGGGACTCCTGTCTGATCTCGAATGTCAACCTGTCCATCACCATTGCAAATAAGAAAGGGCTCAGAGCTGATCCTTGATGTAATCACACCTACACCTTAAACACATCCATCACTCCCACCCCAGACCTCACCGCTGTCACACTACCCTCGTACATATCCTGTACCACTCTTAATATTTCTCTGACACTCCTGACTTCCTCATACAATACCACAACTCCTCTCTAGGCACCCTGTCATATGCTTTCTCTAAGTCTACAAAAACACAATGTAACTCCTTCTGACCTACTTCTCCATCAACACTCTCAGAGCAAACATTGCATCTGTAGTGCTCTTTGCCGACATGAAACCATACTGCTGATCACTAATCATCACGTCCCTTCTTAACCTAACTTCCACTACTCTTTCCCATAACTTCATACTGTAACTGATCAATTTAATCCCTCTGTAGTTACTACAGCTCTGCACATCACCCTTATTCTTAAAAATTGGTACAAAAACACTTTTTCTCCATTCTTCAGGCATCCTCTCACTTTCCAAGATTTCAGTTCTACAAAAAGATAGGAGATCAAATAGGGTTAGCTCTTTCATGGCATGAAAGGCTAGACATAGATCTCCATGGAAGAGTCTGTAGCAAAATGAGCACAGAGAAAGGGCTGCCAGTCTCTCCTGATCTTTTTAGTTATGAATCTCTGAGAACTCTCAAATTGTGTGATATGTTTAGATAAACATATGCCAAAAGATGCATTATATTGAATAATAGGTCTGCTAAAATATGAGTAAAAGGGAAAAAAAGACTTCTTTGGCTCTAGTGGAGATGCCTTTGGAAATTAGATGAGTCAGACAAAAGACTTTCTGAATGACTGTGGATACATGATGGTCAAATGATAAGGAATTATCAACAAGAGTAGCCAGATCCATTATAACAGTGTCTGACTGGAGTGGTGCATGTCCTGTACAGTAAGTAAAAATATTTTGTTTACCAAAATAAACTATGTTACATTTTTTTTACATTTAATTTGAGAATATTGTCCTTGTACCAGTTGTTAACATAGTCTAAGCCATATTAGAGGAATTGTGATTTGGGTGAATATTGAATAATAACATCCAATTTGCAGTCATCTGCAAACTTAGTTAGCTATAGGCCAGAAGTGCTGGTCTGAAGATCTGAGAAATATATGGCAAACAAGAAATGGCCCAAAACTGAGCCCTGTGGTACACCACTGGTAACCGTTTTGCTTTCAGAAATGGCACTTGCTACTCTAACCACATGGATTCTGTCAGACCACCAGCTAGCTATCCATCACAGAATGTAAGGATTTACATTCAGATTTACAAATCTGTTAATAACGCTTGCAATGGGAAGAGTGTCAAAGGCCATGACCAGGTCTTGTTATGCTGTATGCACTGCACAGCCACTATCCACTGCTTCAGTTACTTTTTCATTGAAATTAATGAGGTTACAGAGGTAGGACCTTCCTTTGATAAAGCCAAATTGATGACAGTCCAGAGTTAAGAGATTTTCAATGTCCAGGTTAATGAAGCCTGAGATAATGTGCTACATAGCTCTACATATGAGGCTAGTGAGACTAATGGGTCTATAGTTACCAGGGTCTGTGGCTGGGCCACCCATATATAATGGCATTACAGTGGCTGTTTTCCAGGCTTCAGGAATGTAACCAGTGGAGAGGCATAGATTACAGAGTTTAAGTAAAGGTTCAGAAAGGAGATATTTGGCTGTGATAATGAGTCAACCTGGTATGTTGCAGAACCCATAGTATTCTTAGTTTTTGAAAAAGATGAGAGAAATTTTTCCATGGTAATTAAAGGAGCTGGCTGGGATTTTGGAACCTGTAGGATAGCTATAACTGTCGATGGAGTAAAATCTGCACTAAAGTTGTTACTTAGGATTTTAGCTATTTTCTTTGGGTTGGATAGTGCAGTATTACTTTGGACTAACTTTGAACATTGTTTGGTGTTATTTCTTAACTTCCTAATATACATAAAGGAATATTTGTAGTTATTTTTGGCTTTTAGTGGCTATTTTAAGTTCAAACTCACCTTTGACCTTCCTCATGGTTCCCTTAAGCTCAAGTGTGCACTTAAGGTAGGTAGAATGAAACCTCTTATAAGCATGCAGTTTCTTTCTCTTGTTATATAATTTATTTATATGGATACTTCACAATCTCTCATTACATTTTTTGTGGATAGGGACTGCCTTACCAATACAACTATTTAAGTGGGAGTGGAAGTCAGAGGCATGGATCACTTTTAGCAATGTGATCCTACAGAGAAAGATTGCAGCAGAATTTAAGTCATTAGGTAATTGAAGAAGGTTTGCTTCTGAGAAGTCCCTAAACACAAAGCTATTTACAGGGGAAGCACCACCAGTTTTAAAGGGCAAGGTCACTAAATTACAGTTTGATTTAACCAGATCTGATGATACATATCGTGCCATGCAAGAAGTGGCCATATTTGTGAGGACTACATCTAGGATATTAGGGCCTCTACTTGGATGGTTAGCTATTTGTGAAAGAGAGTTAGTACTGATAATGTGCTGGGCATGCCAACCAGTGGCAGTGTAGGTCAGACAGTTTACTGATGGACAGTTGAAGTCCCCCAGTACAAAGGTCTTGGGTTTAATATGAATTTCAGTTAATACGTTAAGACAGATATCATGCTCATAATAGCTAGCTATGAAGTGGCAATTACTCTTGTTTACAGTGATTTGGACTTCTAGGAATTAGTCTTGTTTAGGGTGATTTGGACTTCTAGGAATTCACATGTGGTGCTCCAAGGAATCTGTCCTGAGGTGATGATATCCTTGACAAATACTGATACTGCCCTGACAATTGCCAGTGGGTTTGTAGACGTGGAAGGCATTATACCCAGGAATAGAATGTGACCTTTTGCTCTGAAACCATAAACCATGTTTCTGTAACCTAACATATATGATTCCTTTCATCAGATAGATAAGTTCTGTATGTCTTAGTAGCATTGTATTACCCACTGCTATAATTATGTAGTGCTAACTGTAACACTCATATTTGACACCACTATGTACTGCATTACACAACCTCTATATATATCCTGACATGATACTCCACATACACACAGGACACATATGGAGGTTCTGCACATTCCTATTTTCAAGCATGCGCCTACCATAGCATATTTGTGTATCATATCCACTTCCACACAGTACCATATATGCAGGGTTATTGTCCCAATACTATACCGTGGGCACTGAAACAGAGCAGGGGGTCCTACATAATACTTGATAAGCATCTCAGCATATTTTCTATGCATTACCATACTGAATGACCTTGCAGGTGCTGCTTTCAACTGTCATACTGACGGTATTTGTAGCATATATCAGCTTACAGTACAGTAGTTGTTAACAATATGCTGACAGCTGCCTGTGCTCCAATCAGTGTCTTGAGTGTCTTTATTGCAACACACTGACATGGTATGTCTGTTGGCCTGTGTAGTTAATAGTGTTTATGTCTGCATGGCCCTCCTTTAACTTTGTTCCACACACCATACCCACATTGGCCCACCTACAGATACCTTCCATGGCCTCTTACAGCCAACAGCACTACATTGATGACAGCATCACAACCCCCTCCCCAAAGCTAACTGGTACTATGCTACTGTACCCTTGTACACACATCTTCCAATAGGAACATATGCATTTCCATATCAAGACATCCATATGGCCCTTAGTATGATAGCAAACCTCACAGTTGTTTAGTCCACCTGTAGGTATTTATAACACTAACAATCAGAAACATTCATAATAGCATTTTCTCTCTCTCTCTCTCTTTCTTTGTTCTTATCCTTCTTGTATATTTTTATTTGAGTATTTTCTCTCCGACTCTGTCACAGTTGTATGCACTGTCAGCTACAGCTCTGCTTTTGGTGTAGTAGAAGCACCCATTCCATCATCTTGCCCTTCCTTCTCCTGCTGGCCCACCATCTGCCTCCTGGCCTGCCTCTCCATTGGGTGATGGAGGGCATTTGGTGGGGATGAACTGGAGGTATCATTAGTGGCCTATAGTGGTTGACCACTTGAGGGGGGATACTGTTGCTGTCTTTGGTGACACTGTTGGTAGGTGACATTTTCTTACCTGGCAAGAGATGGAGGCAGTGATGGTGGAGTTTGTGGAATGATCACTTAACACCTGCACTGGCTCCTGGAAACCATCTTCATGTGACTAGCAGTGTAGCTACCAGGACTGCTTACTATGCCATCTGAGACAGAAGGGATAGCAGTCACAGTGGTGACTGACCTTGGCCCAGATGCCACCTAGGACACCACGAAGAGGAACTGAAACACCACCCATTCCTCAATCACGGTGTTCCCCTTCTGTGTGTGTCACCTCCCTACCTCCCTTGCTTGTAGTACAATCCTCCCATCACCACTTATCCTCCCTCTGTTGTTATATGTGCCTACTTATTGTTAACCCTCCTGTGTGTCAGCATCTCCCCTGTTGGCCTTTTATGTGTTCTATGTTTGTTTATGCATCTCTGGACAGATCTCTCAATTAGGGCAAGAAATCTGGACAAAGCCATAAATAAAAGTGGGACAAAGGCCCCAAAATAGGGACATTTTTTAAAATATTGCTCTCACAAAGTTAGAAAGTTGATAGAATAACAAGTTTTGCATTAGTATGATTTTTCTGAGGGGTATTAAGTCTGAAACTCAAATGTCTGTCATTATTTTCTAACTTCAATCTTTAATGATTTGCCACTAATTTGCCAGAAAAACACAATTTTATGAAAAAACTGACCAAAAGTATAAGACAAAAATCTGGACATTCTGCTAAAATCTGTAGTGTTGAGAGGTACAATTCCTGCTTCCACACCTGTATCCTTTTTCCATCCCCTGATTTCCACTTACATTCTTCTTCATTTAGCCTCCTTGAAAAAAGTCACCTATCCCAAAAAAGTATGTCTTTCCTCCCGCTCTCCACTCCCACACTTTCCTTCCTTGTGTTCTTCTGTATGTTCCTTTGCTTATTATTCCCCCTTTCTGACTTATCTATACTCCCATTCCCTTCCCATTTAAGTGAATAAAGTTCATAGGGACCTTGCTGTAAGGCATACATTGTGGCTTGGAGCAGTTCTCATAGTGCTTTGAGTATACAAGTTCTGCTGCATATACTTGCATGCATGCAAAATGCGCACTACAGTTGCTCAACATCTCTGAAACTGTAGTCAAGGTACACCTCTCATTTAGATGGCACTGTCATTTACACAAGCACATTTCTTAATTAGATAACAGTCAAGGTGCTAAATGGTTTCTTTTTAATTAATAATTACTTTTGTGTCAAGTCACACAACTAGGTATCACCTTAGGCATGTTTCTGAATCCCAGGGATTACCTATACAAAGTATAATGGTAGGACAGTAGTTCTAAGATATTAGATCATACACGAAAGTAATAATAATACTAAAGCAGAAAAATAAAATGTCCTGTCCCTATGTTCTGAAACAGACACTTATTTTCTTTCACAAAATGTGATTTTGACCTTTTCTTAAAAGTGAAAGATGGTCTAATGCCGCAATTTCTTTGGGTAGTGAGTTCCAGGAGGAAAGGGCCAATCTGTTGAATGATTTTACACTAGTGACTAATGGTCTGTTAAGTGTAAGATTGTTATTGTTTCAAAAATAGTATGTGGAATTATGGATAGATAATTAGTATGCTAGTGGTGGGCAATACATGGCTTTAAGCAATTTAGATGTAAGTATGCTGAGGAGGTACACGGCTTTAGTGTTGTTAGGTAACCAATTTGCCCTTACGTTTCTGAGGCATACTATTTTTGCTTTCCTAATCAGATAAATTATCAAAGTAATTTTCAAAGTGTGAATGTGGATTGCAAACATTATTTCAAGACAAGTTCTAAGACCCTATTCTGGGTCTATAAATAATACTTGTATATATTCTGAAGCATATAGCATTTACTTATTAAATTAAATGTGTGCATTGATCTCTTTTTCATTTTATGTTTGTTTGAGCAGATATTTAACAAAATATCAGTACATCATGAAAAATAAACCTAGCAAAATAATTTACTTTTTATAGAAAACATCAAATTTCATTCATCTTAGTAACTGTTTTCAACACTATTCATAAGTTATTAGCTTGACTGCCTTTATCTTACACATACAGGGCAACTTTGTATATAGATAAGATGAATTTATTTAATATACCTACTTTGTTACCCTTTTTATCAAATGGAAAAATAATATTCACAAAATGATTACATTCCTGATATCCCTATTATTTGTCACTGGACAGATAATTGATGCTGAAAATGTCAAACTGAACTTAAAAGATTGCTTAAAAGATTGGTGCCCACGAAAATATTCAGTGCAGATTTGTTAAACCACAAATCGCAAACACTTTAATTTAAAATGTTACATTTTTGCAGGGGGGGTCTATGCCCCCCCTGAAGACCCCAAACCACTTGCAAACTAAATATACCAACTCCAAGATTGCACTACAGTGCGGACGTGAGCAGATTTCCAGCTCTGCTCAGCTTGGAGTCGGCATTTCAATCGTTCAATCATCTGAATGCTGGCATAGTGAAGTTTCAGTTATACGGCACTTCGCTCTTTTCATCTCAGTGATTTGAAAGTTGGTCTACTGACTTTTGATAATGTCAAGGACATATGGCTTACTGATGCATCAGGGGGTGTAGGGGAGGCAAATCCCCATATTTAAAAATGTTTTAGTGTTTTGTGACCTGGGCAGTGCCCTGTTTTTGACTAGTAACCTCATTTTTAGATGTTTTGGAGTCAAATAATAATCTGTTGATTAGGGGAGAAGTAATTTTCCTAGAGGACACAACATTTCTATGCTGACCTTCATACTTGCTCTAACAAGTGCAAACATGTGTCATTACATTTTCACATCCATAGGTATGCAGACTCTGAAACTGACTGCTCATCACAAATCACCTTCTTAAAGCGTCCCAGTGTTAAACGAAGTAGTTAGGAGCTTGCACCTCACATAAACATTAATAACTCATCTTGCCAACAACCCAAAAAATATATGTAGTGCACAATTTTAAAACTGTATTATCAATTAATACAAAGGATTCGACACAAAGTAAACAATCACAAAATGCTATTTCACCTTCTGTCACTTACCTCTGCAAACTGACTCTTTAACTTTTTATATAATTTGTGGCATTTAGTCTATGTTCTCCAACTACACTGAGTTTTAATGTAAGATACTTCTGTACAAAACAGAATGACAATTGAACAACAGTCAGAAAGCTTAGCTGCACCTCCCTTTGCTAACAATAAAATCCTGGTCAAAAGTTCAGTGTAACATACACTGTACACTTTTAAAACTGAATACTCCAACAAAAACTAAATATCGTCTTTGTTTTCACATAGTAGAAGAAATCTGCATGGGTCTTCAAACATGAGAACTTGATCACAGAAACAAAAAGATCCCTAAGGCAACCAGCACTTAAAATATCTGTAAGAAGGGCAACAGGTCACATAACATTCCCTTCTATTTGTTATTTACTGCTGTTTTGTGTCGGTTTGGAAGACATTTTTATAAGACACTTTCTTCAATTTGTGACAGACTTCGAATTTTATAAACAGCTATACTGCTTCCTTTTGTGCTTGCAGTTGTTTATACATTCTAACTTTCACACACTATTGTAATTTAATTTACTGTTATGAATAAGGCATTAGTGTAAGTCTCATTAATTTGGGGCACACTATGTCATTAGCACATCTCCAGAGAGCAGCATTAAGAAACAAAAGTTATCAAACATGTTTTAAGATCACTTTGAAGCTTTCAGTCTGCAACCAGTTGATACAACCCAAAGAAAAATGTTCATGTTATTGTTAATGCATCATCTCGATTCAGTCAGAAATATTTCCTGCAGCCATTCATTCATTTATTCTGAGGCAGCTATGTTATTAGAAAAATTCCTTTGACCAAGTAGAAGGAACTTTCAAATGCTGGACAGAGCTATTCACTCTGTAAAACAAATATTCAATGCATATCATTAATGGGTTAAGGATAATAACAAAATTACTGTGTCCTTGTTTCTGTGTCGGATGAAATACATTTTAATTAAATGACTTTTCAGGGATGCCCAAAATAAGAAGATTACAGAATGCTTCATGAAAGATGAATGCTAGACTTCCTTCCCATCCAGACAAGGAAACATGTAATTGCCACTTTCAGTATGGCTTAATACTCAAAATATTCAAACAGCTAAGGAAAGTAGGAAGGCCACAAAAAGAATAAGCACCAAAGTATACTGAAAGACACCTGGCTCTCTCTTATTTTTCTGGTTAATAAGATGACATTTTCAAAAAAAAAATTCTTCAGAATAGTCAGTTGGAGAATGCCTGATGCCTTTATCCACGTAAACAGACCACTAGTTAAACTCTTCTCCCAAAGATTGCTGTTTTATTACTAGTGTATTGCACTGATTTTTTTTTTTTTTTTTAGGGGGGTCTTTCCTTTACAAAATACTGAAATAACTAACTAAAAAAATAAATAAAGAAGATATTACTTCTTCAGTATTTTGATTCAGACCTGTTTTAGCATTTTCTGGTGCATTTTTTTCCTTTTATGAATGCTTAAGAAAGTCTACCAAATGTACATCAAAAGAAACCAGAAAAACAAAGAACTTACTGTGTTAAACTAAAATGCAGAAACTAGCTAATTGCCAGTTCAGTGTTCACAAGCTTGAGCGAACAGATATCTGTATTATCTATCATTCAGCTTTTTGCACCATTACTGACACAAAGCTACTGTTTCTGGAATGTGTGGACCATATTCCTATACCTAACCAGTGTGTTTGATGTTGCTGAGCAGAAAATGCTTTGTTATAAATTAGAAACTGTGGGAGTGTCAGAAATACCTTTTTTTTTTTTTACTTCAGGACAGTTCAGGCCCAAATCTATCACATCAAATGACAACCATTTGCTGTGGGTGTGGGTTGAACCAAATGTTGACACTGTATTGTCCATTTCCCTTTATTATTATCATTATTAGAAATATTGGTCCTAAAAATTTACATATGGGTATGTTTTCTTCCTTTGATCTGTTTTTTATATAGTGACCAGAGATTCTTTAAGAAAGTTCTGATTTTCTATGCTTGTATGTTTAAAAGTAATCAGTTTTAAATTGCCTCAAAGTAAGACAGTGCTTTGTGGTTCTACGTAATGACTTTCTTTTGTATATATTTTTTATCTATTAATCTAAAACTGAGTCTTTCTATGATTTATAATGATATCCAGAATGACAATAATTAAAAGAAGTCAGGTTGTGGTTCCTGTAAATTGAATGTCCTCATAAAGACAATACTGAATTCCTGGCTTATCTGCCAGAAAAGTGCAGTTATTGTGAATACCATAAATATACTTAATCCCTCACTCATTACATGAATCTAGCTAGATCAAATTATAGTCTACATTTAGACTGCACTAAATCTTCGGGATGCTTACAGACTGGTCATTGAAGACTACCTAATTGGCAAAACAGAGTTTCAGGGCTGGCTATTAGTTTTACATCTAAATTTAACACCTGTGAATATATTATGGGAACAGATATATATATATATATATATATATATATATATATATATATATATATATACATATGTATGTGTGTGTGTGTGTGTGTGTCTGTATAATATATATATATATATATATATATATATATATATATATATATATATATATATATATATATATATATATATATATATATATATTTATATATATACACAGACACACACACACACACACACACACACACACACACACACACACACACACACACATATCACAAGTATCAGTAAATTGTTTAAACATTCCAGAAAATGATATAGTCTTCAAATTTCTTTGAGATTTTAACTTTGGAAAACAACTTACTCACTTCAGATGAAGAAAAGAACTGAGGCTGTATAATGATCGTGATGTGTAATTATAGTCATGCACCCTTAGGCATATCTGAACACTGAAAGGATTTGTCCAGTGGACCTGCGTTTTCTTCTTCCTATTCCAGTCCTGTTACAGGTTTATGAAACAATATGCTTGCTGTTTTAACATTTACTTTTATAGTGATTATTCCACGCAGCTGTACTTTCTGAATTCTAATTTGCTCTTAATACAACTATCCTTAATCTTAGTATAATATCCCTATTCACTGAATTTCAGCTTCCTAGTAAAATAAAAAATCATATATAAGGGTTCCCTACAACTGTGGGTTTTTGCGACTGCTTAGTGCCTGAGAATGGTGATCTCAAACTGCAGAATCAAAAGACTCCAGGGCCAGTTCCTAACATACTGCCACTATGAAGTAACAATTCTGAAATCTAGTTCAGTATAGAAGGCACTGGAAGCAGGACTTCAAACCCATTAGTGGTACTTATATCAAGCATTCATTTATGTTATGCAGAGGAACAATATCCTTTGTACCACCACCCTCGTATGGGACCACCACCCCCTGAACTCCAACTATCTTGTGCTCATTTCAAGAATATAAGAATTTAGGGGTAAGAACAATACTTGTTTTTCTTTAAAATTAATTTTGCACTTGCCTCAGAGGTAATTAGAAAGAGTATCCTGGGGTAAATCCACCCCCTCCCCCACTTCAGGTGGTATAGGGCAGCCTGCATCACACATTTATTTCTGGAAACTAACTTGCACTGAGAATCTGAAATGTTGATGTTGCTGGAATCATCACTTTAGTCTTCAAAAACTGGGCAGATTTATGTTGAGATTCTCATTCCCAGTTGTCCTGAGATAGGGTTACCACCTGTCCCACTTTGCGAGGGACAGTCCTTCTTTGGGCAGTTGTGTCCTGACAAAAAAATCTAAAAAATGGCAAATGTCCTGAGATTTTAGGACAAAATTATTTCCTATATGTTATGTAATAGTTATCACTTTATTGATATAAAAGAACTTTCGGACGACGTTGTAGCCCTCCTTCCTCAGACAAACCAATATGCAGAAACGAACGTTATTTAAATATGCACTTAATTAATCAATTGATGACCTCATAGGTGCAAACATTCCCATTATAAAATCCTGCATCCATTTTAAACCCTAGTAAAATCATTAAAAATGTATATGATGCATTTAACCCATATACATATGTTAATCTATTATACATTGTCTTACTAACAGTTTAACAAACTTTAACATGCAACTTTAAAATACCACATAACAACACATTGATACACATAAATATACCATATTAAATATACAATTTGAATCCATGGTATATATATATATATATATATATATATATATATGCACTATATTACTAAGTGCAAACTGCTAGATTGTGAACATTTAAAGTTTTTTAAAAACATTTAAACTAACTAAAACATATTTCCCTATATGGGATGGTAATATATGCTGCCAACGTAACACCCCTTAGGATATAGAACATAATCTAAATAATGGGCTCTATATTACCCTAACCACACCCCCCCCCCAAAAAACACTACAAAAAATCTATTATATGTGCATATGTGTAATAACTAACAACTAAATATGAATTAAATATAAAATAAAAATAAAACCTTAATGTTATATTAAAATACAATATATTACGAACTGTGTGGAACCATGAATTACCTCCTTAAAGCTACATGTTTAAGAATACAAGTCAGGGAAATAGACTCATTCAGACCAGGAAAGATATGTGCTCCTGTTCTAATTTGCCAGAAGAGCTCCTCTTTCTCCAATTTAATCTGCCAGGGGCCTGAGTTTTGTTCTGTCGATACCTGTATTAACACTGAAAAATGAAAGGTATGGTCAGGGTACTCCATCACATGACGGGCCAATGCATTATTTATGTCCATCTTGGATATTGCATATAGATGCTCATATATGCATTTTCGCAGGACCCTCTCAGTCTTCCCTATGTAAAAGGCCAGACATTTGTTACACAAAGCCACATAAACCACTGCTCTAGTAGCACAATTATAATTACCCATAATCTTAAATTTCTGTTTGTTTATTATGACATGTGCTCCTTCTTGCGTATGTTTACACTGGCGACATGTCCCACAACGAGACATCCCCTTGTGTCTATTAAAACCTATTCTTTTGTTCCTTTCTAGAAGGGATTTTAAACTAAACCCTTTTCTAAAAGTAATGCATGGTAAAGGGCCTATCAGCTAAATGCCTGTCCTCAATAATAATTGACCAGTTTTTCCTTAAGATATCCCTAATAAAGCGATGGTCCACTGAAAATGTGCACAAAAATCTGGTCCCTAAATTACTCTTATTACTATTCAATCCTTGACCTTCCATATTTTCAAACATAGACAATGTACAAGTATCTTGGATGTTTAAAATGGGTTTGAAATGGCCTGTATGCCTTTTAAACTCAACTTCGTTTTTAATTTCTAATATCAGGGCCCAGGGGTATCCTCTATTCACAAACATATTGCTCAGGTTATCACACTCACTAATGAAGTCTATATCTCTAGAAATCATACGTGCTGCCCTCACCATCTGGCCCTTCACGACTGCTCTTTTTTGATGGTAAGGGTGGCAACTACTAAAATGTAAGAATCCATTAGAATAAGTGGGTTTACGGTAAATTTTACTAATATATCTAGACTCATTATAATCTTTGCTGAGCAATATGTCTAAATAGTTGATCTCATTGTGATGGGCTTCGAATGTAAAGTCCAAAAAATCTACAAATGACCTCATTTCTCCAATGAAAGGTTCTATTTCATCTAAAGATCCTCTCCAGAGAAAAAACATGTCGTCCTGGTATCTAGTATACCAGGCGACATGCTGTTTGAAAACGTCATTGTTGAACAAAAATGTATTTTCCCACTGGGCCATGACACAATTAGCAAACGCTCCCCCACATGGGGAGCCCATGGCCACCCCCGACGTCTGCTTATAAGTTAGACCATTAAAATTGAAGAAACTATTTTTAAGAATTAATTCCAACAGGGTCTCAGTTATATAAATAATATTCTGTTCAACATTTTTACTTTCCAAGAACATCCTTAACCATTCCAAACCAAGCTGTTGTGGGATTACTGTATATAAATCTTTGATATCCACAGTCAAAAATACAAAGCTTGGGTCGAAAGGTATTTTATTAATGTTTTCTAAAAAACCCCAGGAGTCCTTGCAAATCTGCTTTTCTGTTCTAATGAGTGGTTTAAGAATAGTATCTACATATTTTGCACATGCTACTAATATGGACCCCCTACTGTCAACAATTGGTCTAAATGGAGGGTTACTAATGGATTTATGTATTTTTGGGGCCCCAAAAAATGTGGGCATTCTAGGTGCCAACACACTCAAATAAGAATGTATTTCAAACCCATTTTAAACATCCAAGATACTTGTACATTGTCTATGTTTGAAAATATGGAAGGTCAAGGATTGAATAGTAATAAGAGTAATTTAGGGACCAGATTTTTGTGCACATTTTCAGTGGACCATTGCTTTATTAGGGATATCTTAAGGAAAAACTGGTCAATTATTATTGAGGACAGGCATTTAGCTGAGACACTAGGCCCTTTACCATGCATTACTTTTAGAAAAGGGTTTAGTTTAAAATCCCTTCTAGAAAGGAACAAAATAATAGGTTTTAATAGACACAAGGGGATGTCTCGTTGTGGGACATGTCGCCAGTGTAAACATACGCAAGAAGGAGCACATGTCATAATAAACAAACAGAAATTTAAGATTATGGGTAATTATAATTGTGCTACTAGAGCAGTGGTTTATGTGGCTTTGTGTAACAAATGTCTGGCCTTTTACATAGGGAAGACTGAGAGGGTCCTGCGAAAACGCATATATGAGCATCTATATGCAATATCCAAGATGGACATAAATAATGCATTGGCCCGTCATGTGATGGAGTACCCTGACCATACCTTTCATTTTTCAGTGTTAATACAGGTATCGACAGAACAAAACTCAGGCCCCTGGCAGATTAAATTGGAGAAAGAGGAGCTCTTTTGGCAAATTAGAACAGGAGCACATATCTTTCCTGGTCTGAATGAGTCTATTTCCCTGACTTGTATTCTTAAACATTTAGCTTTAAGGAGGTAATTCATGGTCCCACACAGTTCGTAATATATTGTATTTTAATATAACATTAAGGTTTTATTTTTATTTTATATTTAATTCATATTTAGTTGTTAGTTATTACACATATGCACATATAATAGATTTTTTGTAGTGTTTTTTTTGGGGGGGGGGGTGTGGTTAGGGTAATATAGAGCCCATTATTTAGATTATGTTCTATATCCTAAGGGGTGTTACGTTGGCAGCATATATTACCATCCCATATAGGGAAATATGTTTTAGTTAGTTTAAATGTTTTTAAAAAACTTTAAATGTTCACAATCTAGCAGTTTGCACTTAGTAATATAGTGCATATATATATATATATATACACCATGGATTCAAATTGTATATTTAGTATGGTATATTTATGTGTATCAATGTGTTGTTATGTGGTATTTTAAAGTTGCATGTTAAAGTTTGTTAAACTGTTAGTAAGACAATGTATAATAGATTAACATATGTATATGGGTTAACTGCATCATATACATTTTTAATGATTTTACTAGGGTTTAAAATGGATGCAGGATTTTATAATGGGAATGTTTGCACCTATGAGGTCATCAATTGATTAATTAAGTGCATATTTAAATAACGTTCGTTTCTGCATATTGGTTTGTCTGAGGAAGGAGGGCTACAACGTCGTCCAAAAGTTCTTGTATATCAATAAAGTGCTAACATTACGGATTTTACTTCGTGATTATTTTTCACTTATAGGATTCATTGAAATCACCACCTGCAAAAGGCTTCCTTGGTTGTTTTTGTTTCACTAGTTTGTTCGGCAGTTTTGGTTGTTTATGTAATAGTTGAATAAAACAGTTATTCTGTACTTAAAATACCTAAATGTTTTAAGAAACAGAATAAGCAACTAAAATGCTACGGGAATAGGCTTTTATTTAGGCAAAAAATAAAAGTTCTATCCTTTGTACTGACCGTGGGTATGTGTTGGCCTGTAAAATCTGATGTTTCTACCAAAAATGTCCCACTTTGGCCATTTGAAAAGGTGGCAACCCTATCCTGAGATTGCAGGCTCACGCCTCTGTACCTCACTGTTTTAATTTAATTACATTAAAACATGGAAATTGAAACACCACCTTCAGTGACTTAAACAAGTCAAGATTGAGCATGGCAGATTTCAAGTAAAGCAAATACATCTATACTTATTCCCCACATAATTCTGTTCTATCCAAGAAATCAAGTACACCTTTAAAAGTCGGTCACAGACAGTCAAATGCTGTGACCATCTCAGCTACATTTGCCCTGCAAACCTATTTGCCTTTGGTATTGAGCTCACTGGTGGAATATTCAGTTATACAAGACTTATGTCCCACCTAAGGTTGATGTTAACATGATGGCTCCAGGCTGATGTTGACATGATAGCTCCAATTTGACGGCTTTGTTCCTTTGTCTGAACTCACTCTTACCCTTGATGTAATTACTGCTGCAGAGCTAATAAACTTTAATAGGTTTTATAGATCTGCAGAGCTTATGTTTTACAAGTTGAGTGATATGTCTGGACAGGTACATGCAAACAGGTGCATCATATTTCAGTATGGACCTGATGAAGAAGGAGTAAAGAGAGACAAAGACTTCTTTTGACCTGGGAGATATGGCTTTGCTAATTAGATGGGGTAAACAGAAAGATGTCCTCATGCAGTTCAAAGTATGGCAGGCAAAGAACAGTTCATTATCTTTGTATGCCCAGTCCTCTGATGACAGTATTTAATGTGAGGAGGGTGTTATTTATGTGACAGCTACCGAAACAGATGTCCTCCTGTTTCTCAGAGGGTACAGTACTGCCTTCCTCTATATCTAGGTTTAGTTTGTGGTCCATTAACCTTGACTTATTAAGGGATGTACTATTTTGAAGTATATGAGTGCCTTTGCTGAAGACAGCATCACCAAATGTGGTTAGTCATAACCCCATATGTCAGGTTTGACCCCAGTGTAGTAGATGCCAAAGAGTAGTGGTCCCCAACATGGAGCCTTTGGAGGCAACCCTTGAGATGAGTCTTTTAGAAGAAACAATGTCACCAACCTTGATTGTGGGGGTTCTGTCTACTAGGCAGTCGGCTATCCAACAAGTCAACAAAGACAAATTTTCTCTAATTGAAGAGTGAGGAAAAATTATTAAAGGCTTTGGCCAGATTTAGGTAGTCAGTGTAAATGGGCATGTCTTTGTCTAATACCACTATGACTTTCTCAGAGAAATCCAGGACATTAAGTAGACGTAATATTTTCTTCACAATGCTAGACTAGTTTGTGTCAATGGCCTGTAGCCTATCAATATCCCTTACTTATAATTTAAATGATTATTTGTTTCATTATTTTACAAATGATACTAGTAATGGCAGGGCCATAGTAAGACTAATTAGTCTCTTGTTCCTAGGGTCAATGGCATGACCACTCTTGTGGAGGGATAACACAACAGCAGTTCTCCAGGCTTCTGGTACATACTCCAGGTAGAAGCTAATGTTAAACAGGTTTGTGAGGGGGGTCAGTGAGGCAGTACTGCATACTAGTAAGGAAACAAACTGGCATGTTGTCCCAACCCACACAGCTAGTATTCTTAGTATTGAAGAGGGTTCCTATGTCCTATGTGAAGGTAATAATAGGGGGTTACTGCTGAAGGGATGGTGTGAAGTGTTAAACTGTGAAAGAGATGAAGTGAAATTTAAGCTAATTTTATCCGCTAGTATATGTCAGATTTTCTCAGGGCCTGAGTAAGAGATGTCATTGGATATAAGCTCAGTGCTATGTATTGCTTGTGAGATTCCTGATGTAGTTAAAGAATGCTTAATGGTTGTCCTTTGATGCTGTAGCATTATTTAGTTCCTAGTTTGCTGTGTAGATTTTGATCATTCCTCATTGTTTTTCATTTATTATTTTGAGGTGACTTTTAGTATGAGCAAATTAAAGTTTATGCATTGGAATCAACCATTTTTTCCTCTTGCTGTGGATGTTATTAACACTAGGAGACCATCATAGTGCTTTTTTTTAAAGCTTTGGCACTGCATTTGTGGCAGATAGGGAGAGATACCCCTAAGTAGGAATTTAGATGACAGTAAAAATCATTGATATGAACAGCAGCTTTAGACATGGGGTTGGCTTGTGGCGGAGAGCATTTAGAACTCATTAGGTCATTGGCTAGTTGTAAGAAACTGGCCTCGAAGAAAGTCCTGATAGTATTTGCATTTGGACACATCTGGGGTTGGGTTCTTAAGAATATTTTGACATGGATGTCTGATTTAACCAGTGATGGTTTAATGTAGGAGTGGAGCATACTGGGGACAAATTAGTAAAAAAAAAAAAAAAAAAAAAAAAAACTAAAGAGGTTTGCACTATAGCATGGCATGGTACTTACTATCTGTTTGAGAGAGTGTTCAGTGACTTACTCCAGGCACCATTCTGCATACTTATGTTTGTAGTTTCTATTTTCCAATTTATGGATGGGTAAATAAGTCACCCATAAGGGCTATTGTCAATTCAATATTTAGGTCTGTATTTTGATAAAGTAGGTGTCATGGGTTGTAAGGGTTGTGGATGGACTCCTGTAGTTGGAAATGATGTGGTAAGCTGATTTGCTTATAGATATTGGAATATGCAGGAATTCAAGGTCATTGTTTTGTGCAATTGATTACAAGATGATGGGTTTGTGAATAAGTATGGATAATTACTCCCTTGGGGCACAACTGCTCTCACTGGAGTGTCTAAATGAGTATTAGGCATTAAACCTAGGTAGACAGGGAGTGTTGTCATTGGACTGGAATCATATTTCAGAAAATATAAAAATGTGGATGTTTTCAAGGGTTATGAGGGTTTCTAGTACAGACAAAATTTTATTCAGGCTTCTAGATTTGAGCAGTGCCACTATGATATGAGTTTGACTGGAGTTTGCTATGTTGAGAGATGTAGAAGACTAACTGCACCTAGAAAAAGGCAGTACAAGATTAGAGAATATCTTAGATTGTTGTGTCTTTTGGATTTTCCCGGTTAGGGGTCACCACAGTGGAACTCCAGTCTGCTAATGATTGGTAGTTGATTTTTACGTGCCGAGTTACCAGCCCTGATGCACAACCTTCAACGAAGGTATGCCCATTCACGCATGTCTCCATGCAGAAGACGCTCTAGCTGAGAATCGAACCGGACAGCGTCTTACTGTGAGGCGACAATGCTACCGCAGCACCACCACCGCGGGATAGAGAATATCTTAGATAATATGTGAAAGCCCTTAGGAAGGTGATGCAGGCCATCCTTAGTGAAGTAGGTAGTAATGTCCACTATCTCCCTAAAAGCTGCCACATTTTTGACTCCCCCCAATAGAATGACATTCTTTAATGAGCTAATTGTTGAACTGAATTATTTTTTTGTTTTATTGTAGCATCATTCACAGTGATTGTAGTATACTGCTTGACACTACTTTTGAGCCTACTATAAGTATGATGAGAAATTAGCCACTTTCCTTGTTATATCTTCTACCCTGGAACATCAAACATTGTTTGATTCCATAATTGCAATGGTCAGGTTTTATGGATATTTGGGATGCATGCTGACATCATAAATCCTGGCACCGTACAGACTGCAGAATGTTACTTTATCCTTGCTCATTCTGGTGAGTGGAGCATCAGCATGTCTGACTACTGAGTCTGCATTAATATGCCCAGGCAGCCTTAAGGGTTTCTGCTTCTGCTTGTAATGGAATTACTAGTGAATCTGACAGGTAAGGTGTGATTGTGCTGCTGAAGCTTGGATGCAGAGTTATATTTCATGGAGCCTAGGAGGCTTTGCAAGGAATTTGAAGAATACCTTAGTGAAAATAGTTTTGATTTTAGGAGTCTGGTAGCAAAAAGGAGTTGTGAGTGTGCAAAGCGCAGTTCACACACACACTGTCTCATAGCACCTAGTGCTAAGAAGCTGGCAACAAAAGGGGTAGAGGCAGACTGCAGTCCCATGGTGTCTAGTAAACATAAGGAAGCTGCTGCAATTAGGATCAGAGTAATATGATGGTCTGGATATAGTAAAGGTAGCTTAAGTGCTCTGTATATAGCTAGCTGAAAGTTGAAGATGTAGCAAGGGTGGTTTGGGCATAATGCAGAAAAGTCACACAGAAAACTAAATGGACAGACAGTTTAATGTCTAAAGCAGTATGTAATACCAGATAAAGATAAATGGACAATCAGTTGTAAAATTACTCAGCAGATTGTCATCAAGTAATAATTAAACACAAGGTGCAGGGTTTGATTATTACCTGAAGTAATTGGCTAGGTTTAAAATAGCCCACAAGGGCAGTAAGCCTAGTACTACTCTGTGAAAAAGAGGAAACAATTTTAATGCTATTTGTACAATGTGTTGAACAATAACATGGGTTATTGGTGTAGGTACCAAAGGCTTGGCAAATACTACATAGCTAAGTGATAAAATGGATAAGCACTTTTAGTGCTCTTTCAGCGCAATATGATGAGATCACACAAGTTGTAGGCAAGAGTGCTAATAGCTTGCAAGTACTACTACATGGCAGACAATTCAGGTACCAAATGAAATGCAGAGTTGTAGCTGAGAAGTAAGCACTCAAAGGCTTCTTTGTACCCTAGGTTAGCACAGTCATGCATGTAGCTCACCATTCAGCACCTTAAGATACCTAAATGCTGATCTGCACCAGAGCTGTAAGTAAGACGAGGCAAACAGGGTGGCTTCCTCATGTGAAGACATTAGGGGGTATGGTCAGGAGATGATGATGGGGTGCAGGTACAGCAATAGCATCCATTTATGAAACTGGAAGGATATCTCTGCTTCATAAATGTGTGCTGATACTGTGTTCATGGTTACAGCTGAAGAAGTTTGTATTGGTAACTGTAGCAAGATGAATGGCTGCTTGTTACAGTTACAGAAGTACAGAAGATCTTTGGGAATGCTTTTTTGGGGTCCTTAACTTTAGGTTGAAAGGCCACCGGTCTTAGGAGCTGCCCAGAGCTTCAGATGACCTAACTAACTGCAACTCTGATCTGGATAACAAAGTAGCAAATAAATCAACATAAAATATCCAGACAGCCACTCAGGGCAAGTCGTGCTGGTAAGCCAATAGAGATTTAAACATTATAACAATGCTCACTTCCTGTCTCTCACAAATAAAATAGCAGTTGACCAAATGGGGAAATAGTATCTCAAATTAGACATACAGTAGAATCATGAACACAGACTTGATGAAGTGCAAGGTGAAGCAAAATAAAAATAGTCACTTCTCAGACATTCTTAGGACTGGAGTTTTATCTCAATCCATTAAGTTTGGAGCCCAGATGCACAGCATTCAACACCCCGATATAACTAAGATCTTTCCCATGCAATACAGTGCCAAATAAATTAGTGCAAACAACCAACAACCAGTTGGGACAATCAGT
Source organism: Protopterus annectens (assembly GCF_019279795.1). Taxonomy (NCBI): domain Eukaryota; kingdom Metazoa; phylum Chordata; order Ceratodontiformes; family Protopteridae; genus Protopterus; species Protopterus annectens. The sequence continues at coordinate 687,271,569 of NC_056735.1, forward strand.
GCTAGTAGGAGAATAGTGATTAAATGTTGGAACAATGCCCTTTCACAGCTTGTCACAAGTAAAACAGCAATTGCTCAAATGGATAAATAATAATGCCACTAGATAAGAACACAAGTGAATAACGAACGTTTACTACTTCTAATGCAAGGTTTAAAAATAGATTCCTTATTCCCTGGTGATCTAAGAATCAGAGTTTCTTCAATTCCAGTAAGTACAGAGCTCAGAAGTGCAGCATTCATCAGCTAAACACAATTAAACACTGATTCGTGCAGGGTAGTATCAAGTAAATCAGCACAAAACAACCAGACAGCCAATCAGCACAATTTGTACTAATAATCAAGTAGCCATGTAAGCAATGGAACAATGTTAATTTCCTTTCTCTTATAAGTAAAACAGCAATTGCCCAATAGAATAGATAACACCTGTAGCCAGGCACACAGCTGAATTTTAAACACGTTAATTTAAGGTGTAGGTTAAAAATAAAGTAACTTCCCTAGTGGTTTTATCAGAGGTTTAGAGAAATCCAGCAAGTTTGGAGCCCAGGTGTGCAGTCGTCAGTAACTCAATACAGATCAACATTCTTGACCTAGAGCAGTATGCCAATTTTTCCATTAAATCTATGTAATATGCTGTGTTCATGTAAATGTGAGTCATTGTATTACTGACACTGATGATAGTGCAACAAATAATACACTGATTACAGTGCAACAAATGATAAAACATACATAAAACTTCAAGAAACAGTGGTGTCAAAAACATGATTTTTGAAAACTAGGAGTAAAATATTGGGAATCAGGGAAAAACAAATGATTTGCAATAAAACGATAGGCATGAAATTAACTGCAAATACAAATCATGTTATCATGGATTGTCTGCCACTTACACTAGTATGCTATGGATGACTGCCACTATGGTATGTAACAGACAGGAGCTACAGTCTGAATCCACTCCAGTACCCCAAATAGGTCTGATGTCTACCAGATGGGTGGATTCTCAAATCAAACCACTGGTATCCACCAAGTGAAATAAAAAAAAAGTGTAAGTAAGTCAAATTTAATAACCAAATCACCAAATGCAACCTGGCATCAACAGTATAAAAGAAATATGTACTGTTGTCCTGGGAATGGGCTGCTAACACACAGACCCATACTAAGATTGCATATTTGCTGCTTACACAGCTGAGTGTCAGGCCTAGCACAGCCATTTTCTCATCACTACGTCTGTGAACCAGATTGCCTTCCAGTGCCTCTTACCCATGGTAACTAATTTGCAATCCGATGATTATTTTTACAGACACACACACACACACACACACACACACACACACACACACACACACACACACACACACACACACACACACACACACACACACACACAGACACAATTCCCAGGGAATTCTGTCAGAATTCTTCCATTGCTCACAGCTTTCTAACAGGTATAGCAGAACTACCATCACTCTGCATATGGCCCTGGATGACACATTACTGGTCCACTCTTTATTTAGCCAAATGACCACCAGTTACTGCACCAAATGATTTAACCAATTATAAAATAAAAAATATATTTCATGGGTACCAAGCTCAAACAAGCTAATCAATTGGAGATGAAAGCCATAGCTTTTTCACCCTACAATGTTACCTAATGACAACATTCTTCTCAGTTAATAAATAGCAAGAATACATACATAAATAAAACCTCAAGAGTTTTGAAGTGAATAAATAACATTTTTCATAAATAAAAGAAGGGGAAATCAGTAGTTATAGACAGAATATGTACAGAAAAGTGTGATCTATAGGTAAATCTCTGTCCTTGCCAACTCTTAGAGAAGATAGACTAACCCTTAACTACTCTAAATTAGTGAAATTAGCACAATCCAGAAGCCAAAAACAAACTTTGATAGATATGTCCTAAACAAAGGCTACAACTTGGGAATTTTCCAATATATAAATCATTTCTGCTCATCATTCAAGTAAAGAATCTAGGGTCAACAGGATAAATCATATTGCATCCCAACATAAAGACAGGTGTAATTACATTATATCACAAGACATTACATTACATCAGTTTGCATTAGTTCCTGTCTTACACAGGGGAACAGTAGACTACGAAAGAGTAAACATTGTTTACATATTAATGACTGTTTCCCTACACTTTTTTCCATCTGATTTTTTGATGCATACTTTAATTGCATTTTATGACTTTTGGCTTTCCTGTCTTTCAACCCTTGTCTGATTTAATTTTATGAAGCAAGTAAGTCATTGCCCATGAAACTGTGCCAAATTGCACTTTACATTTCAGGTACCAGTTTCCTGCATCTGCTTCTACACTCAAAGAGAAAAAGTCACAAGGTTACATATGTTGCAGATTGAAACAGAGTTCAAATATAATTTACAAAACAGCCAACAGCCTGCAGTAAGAAATGAAAAATATACTGTATTCTAAAATAATTTTTTCTAGCAAGGCACTACCCTGGCACCACACTTTTAACTTCAGAAATTTAAAGTAGGCTAATTTGAAACTTGCAGAACATATATTTTATTTAGACATCCTTATATATGTAATAGTTGCACTTTCCCTATAAATAAAAAAATGTTTTGTTTTCTACATTGTAAGAAATGTTACAATACTATGATGCACTTCATAAAAAATTAAATTGGTATTGACATATTTTTGTCTGTTTTTTTTTCAAACACTAATGACAGTTTCATGTGATTGTGAGACATTCTAACTGCATGGTTCTGAATGGCATCTGTGGTATATACTGCAATGTTCCAAGATTCCAGTTAAAGAGAAAACATTCTGTGGGAGCTATTGTTTGGGTGTCGTATATGCACTGACTAACACAGAGGTATGACCAGTATGGGGGATTAGTAATGAGTGCTGCCTCTTACTCCTGCTATGAAACAGCCCATTCAGGACTGAAACTGTGCTACTTAGAAGGGGAAAAGAAACTGGGTTAATAGAATTAGGAACCTATTTTACTGAAGTCAAGCAATGCATAGCACATTTAAAGAAATGCAGAATTAGTGGATGGGACTTACAGCCTTCTCATCTCCCTTCTTGTTAACTATTCTCTCTTCATTATCTCATTTTCTGTTATTTTTAAGAAGAATCAATGAAGTTCCTTAAGAAACATGTTGACTTTTTTGTAAATGTATTGCTACATTTGCTCCACTTATAAATCTTGCTTCAGTGGAACAGAAGGAGAAATGCCGATGTTGATGTTTGTGCTCTAAGTTTGATTAGTGAACAAAGTGCCAGGGGGCTGCCAGAAGAGGTGTAACTGAACATCTGTTAAATATAATTCTTGGGAAGGTTGGTTACAGGATTTATTCAACCTTGATAAAGCCTATGCTGAAGCAGAGGGTCTATAGTTTGGTTAGGTAAAGTCATGTTAGATTGCCACTATGTGCAGCAGATACTGCAGGCATGAAAGTACACATAAATAAACCACACTGATGCCACTGCATTCCATACTTGCAGCAATGAGAAGCCTTCTAAGCACCAGGATGGCATATCTCTTCTCAGTCGTGGTTTTGGATGGTGAAAAAAGACCTCCAAATTCATGCTACTTACAGAACCACTGTGTTCATAAACTAAAACAAGAAGAATATTCTTTTTTGATATTTTGTGCAATTCTGATAGTGTTAATAACATGGTCAGCACTGCAGAAGAATAGCTGATTAGTCCCTGCAAGCAAAATTAGCAAGCATTTAAATTATGTCCAGTTAGTGCTTATTTGTTAGGAAATGCTGCAGGGAGCATTTGTTACAATTTAGCAAACATTGTTTGATACAGTTTAGCAAAGAGATGTTATAGAAACATACAACAGGTCTGTGAAGATTGGGTGAAGATAGATGAAGGCTGCCAGCCTAGCCAGAAACAATTTTGGAGATAATTCTGTCATCTATAAATATTAATGTAAACTGCAGGCTTGTTGTCTTAAATGGTAAAAATAGTGTTACATGTGGAATTGAAAAAAATGTAACAAAAGTGCACTCTACTGACCAAGTAAAGCATGTTTTGACCCTTTTCTGTAAACATGGCTCTGGCCTGTCTAGATGAAGGAATTATTGCTATTGTTTTAAGGCCAGAGTTAATGGCCAGAATTTGTATGCATAAATGTCCTTTATTGTTCTGGTGTCTGCCCAGAGGTGAAGAATGTAAATGTAGTTTCTGTTAGCCTGAGAACCCAGGGAAGTATGAAGAATGATATAATGTAACCCAGGGAAGTGTGAAGAATGATATATTGTGAACCAACTGATTTTAAAAACAGAGATAATCAGAGAGCATTAAGCATTTTTGTCTTGACCATCCAACTCATCAGCACACTCTTGCTCTATATGTAAATTTATCTTAGACTTGTGTTTTCTCTTAGCAATAGTTAGAAATTAGAAAGATTAAGTGTTTGTGATGTCAGAACTGTACTACTGAATTATTTTAAGTATTTCTTTGTGATCTCTGAACTCTTGACTAGCACTGTGTAGTAAAACGTATTGTCTTGTGTTTTGACTATTTGTTATTAAATATTTTTAAATCCTTTCAACTGTGGCTGTTTTTGTAGAGATAATTTAAGCTCTTTAGAGTACTTGCATGCCTTTGGTAAAATTGTACAAAGCCACTTCAATAGCTTTAACCCTGGACTATACTACCAATTGGATAATAATATTGCACAGTAATAACTGGACACCCTTTTAAGGGCCTTTGAGTAGCTGATAAATATTAGTGGGTGGTGGCAGCTGGTACTACCGTATAGTCTGGGAAAAAGGGGCACAGCTGGAGAACCTGTGCCAGCCTTCGCCAGGAGTGTCTGTGTGGTTGTATAAACTCTTCTCAAAGTGTGTTTGTCAGCTACTTGGGCAGGGACACAAAGCACTGCTTGGACAGAAAGGGTGCTGGAGGTTTTAGCGTGCCCACTAGGCTGAGATCTGGACCCTATAGATGTGCCAGTGGGGAGTCTTATTGGGGACCTGGAGAGCAAGGGAGTGACCAGCCCTGGACTGATTGTGATCCCTGTGTGCTCTTAAGGGAAATTGCACTTTACTGTGTGTATTTGTTATCCTTTCCTCCTATATGAGATGCCCCTCACTGGTGTTAGTGGTGAGGATTGAGGCTCCTTGACTGATGGGCCAGGGCACGGGCGTCACATATTAATTGTTTGGCAGTGCTGGGATATCCACACCACATATTAATTGGTTGGCAAATACTAATTGGCTTGTAGTGGTGTGGGTAGAGTGAATTTCTGTAGCTTGTGTACAGTGAACTTTGAAGGTGTTTTGTACTCTAAATCAGCCACACAGTGAATACTCAAGTTCAGATCACAATAGTTTTATTTCTTTTGTTAGTTTAGTTAGTCAGGGTGAGCAGGCAGCTTGTCAGCAGAGGAGTATGGAAAGCTGACAAGGAGCCAGCTGGTGATGTGCCAGGCTAGGGGACTGGTGCAAGGAAACCTGACTAAGGCAAACCTGACTGCAGCCCTGGTTACAGCTGCATCAGAAAACAGCAACCAAGAGGACAATCAGACTGGCAGTGGAGATATAATACCCTCAGAGAATGGACAGCTCAACCTTTCTGCAAAGGACTTAAAAATCCATTTGGAGCTAAAGAGACTTGGGTTGAAGGCCAGGTGTTTGGAGATAGAAGCAGCTGAGAGACTGAAGAGTCTACAGGCTGAGGAGAATGAGAAACTGCTATGCCTGGAAGCTGAGGAAAAGCAGCAGCAGAGGAAGCATGAGAGGGAGATGATGGCTCTTCACCAGAGTCATGGAGGTTATTAGGAAGGGAGTAACTGGACCCCTGAAGCACAAACGGTCAGTAAATGTCATCCACAGTTTAAATAAGGGGATAATTTTGATAGATTCATTTATAGGTTTGAGAGGGTATACAAACAGTATGGTGTTGACCAAAGGCTCTGGGTACGGTTCCTGACCCCCTTACTCCATGGTAAAGCTGTAACTGTTTTGTCAAAAATGTCTGATGTTGCATGCTTTGATTATACTGCTGCTAAAAATAACTTGTTAGAATTGTTTAAGCTAACACCTGAAACCTATAGGAAAAAGTTTCATGAGCATAGACACAAGGCAGACGAAAGTGTGTGCGAATATGTTGCTGAACTGAGCACTTATTTCCATAGGTGGGTGAGTGGATGTCAGGTCAGCACTTTTGAAGGGCTGGCAGATCTTTTGGTGAGGGAACAAGCCCTTAGTACTTTGCCTGAGGACATGAGGATCTGGTTAGCTGATAGACTATGTGCCACTTCAGATGAGTTTGGGAAGAAGGGAGACCTATACTTGGCAAGCAGGGCAGCCCCGAGTACTGCTCGTGGGTCTAAAGGAACCTATGGTGGGCAGCACAAAATGCCCCAACAGAATCTGCCAGTAGCAGAGGAAGCCACTAGGCTAGGTACACATCCAGGAGCTAGGTTTAAATGTTTTGAATGCAACTAGTGGGCCCATGTGGCATCCAGGTGTCCACGGATGCAAGGTGAGGAACAAAAGGTGAGGGAGCTAGTAAGTGATAAAGACAAAATGACAATAGTAGGTTGTCTTGAGACAACCAGGGTACCAAACTACCATCCTGCAGATGTCCTGATAGGGAAGGATTTGGATGAGGCAGTACCATGTGTTTGTGCAGTTACACGCAGTCAGGCTTGGAGACAAGCAGGTAAGTCTAGTAGCCTGGGGGAGACCCAGACAGACTGCACATCTGCAGCCAGGACTGGTGAGTTGGTTACTTCAGGGAGGGAGCTACCCTGTATCAGTGAGACTGAAGGTGAGCCACAGCTGTTTGGGGGTACTGATGGTCCCTTGGACAGAGTGATTGCAAAGGTAGAGGTGAGTAGTAGTACCCAGGCTGACAGTGAGGGACCACTGTCAGAAGATGCCAGACTTCCTATGGAAGAGGAGCTGGGAAGGGTTACAAGGAGAGAGTTGAGCCAGGCTCAGCTCTCTGACCCTACATTGCAAGGCCTGAGGCAGGTAGCTAGGGAGGCACCAGATTCTCAAGGAAAGGGGAATCTGTATACTGGGTCAAAGGGTTACTGTACAGACAGTGGACCCCTGAGGGAGGGCTAGAAGGTGAGAGGGTACAGCAGTTGGTAGTGCCTAGAGACTACCATCTGGCGCTTCTAGCCATAGCCCATGATATTCCCTTTACAGGTCATATGGGCAGAAAATATACAAAGAGGCATATTATGCAGAATGTCTATTGGCCTGGAATTTCCAGAGATGTAACAGGGTACTGCAGGACCTGTGAGCAGTGCCAAAAGGTAGGCAAGGCAGGAGACAAGGTGAGAGCTCCTTTGATGGCTTTGCCTGTGATTGAGGAGCCATTTCAGAGGGTAGCTATGGATATTGTGGGTCCTCTGAGTACCCCAAGTTCCACAGGGAAAAAGTATATCCTAGTGGTAGTGGATTATGCTACATGATACCCTGAGGCAGTGGCTTTATCCGCCATTGAGGCAGAGAAGGTGGCAAATACTTTGTTAAAGATTTTCAGCAGGGTAGGTTTCCCAAAAGACATATTGACTGACAGAGGTGCCAATTTCATGTCAGACCTGCTGGCTAGTCTGTGGAAGTCCTAGGGAGTGGGACAAATATTTGCCCCATCTGTTCTTTGCTTACAGAGAGGTTCCCCAGGAATCCACAGGTTTTTTTACCCATTGAGTTGCTGTATGGGCATAGGGTGAGGGGACCTCTAGATTTAATTTGAGATGAGTGGGAAGGTGAGTGTGAGTCTCACAAGGAGTCTGTTGTGGCATACGTCCTGAACCTCAGGACAAGGCTCAGAAAACTCATGGGCTTGACCCAGGAGAACCTGGCAGAAGCCCAACAACAGAAAAAGGTGTGGTGTGACAGGAATGCTCGAGCTAGAGAGTATGCTGTGGGGCAACAGGTAATGGTTCTCATTCCTGTCAGACACAACAAGCTGCAAGCAGCTTGGGAGGGACCCTACAAGGTGGTAAGAAAGGTAAGTGATGTTAATTACATGGTGAAACTGCTAGGCAGAAGGCAGGGGCACAAACTGTACCATGTTAACATGATGAAACTTTACCATGATAGGTAGGCCCTTGTGCTGAGCATTTGCAGTGGATAGCAGGAGGAGTCTGAGGGAAATCTGGTGACTGATCTCCTTAGTGAGGCTCGGGCTGACACCTCAGTGGAAGGGGTAGCAATGTCCCAGCAGCTATCTCCTACCCAGGTTCGAGAGATCCAAGCAGTGTTGCAGAAATCTGGGGACATGTTCACTGGGAAACCAGCATGCACTCACCTGGGGTAGCACCAGGTGGATACAGGACTCCAAAGGCCTATTAGGCAGGCCCCTTACAGAGTCCCTGAGAGAGTCAAACAGACTCTGAGGGAGGAGGTAAAGGAGATGTTGTAACTTGGGGTAATTCAAGAGTCAACAGTCCCTGGGCCTTCCCAGTGGTGCTGGTGCCAAAGAAGGATGGCAGCACCAGGTTCTGTGTGGACTCTAGGAAATTAAATAGTCACACAGAGTCAGATGCTTACCCCATGCCTAGGACAGATAAGGCCCTAAAGCAGCTGGGTGGGGCTAAGTATCTTACAACTACTGATCTTACCAAGGGTTACTGGCAGGTGCCCTTGACTCCCAGTGCTAGAGAAAAGTCAGCCTTTGTGACTCCTTTTGGCGTGTATGACTTCACAAAGATGCCCTTTGTGATGAAGAATTCCCCAGCAACTTTCCAGAGGCTGGTAGATCAAATCCTAGCAGGAGCAGGAGGGTTTGCCCTTACTTACCTAGATGATTTTGCCATTGACAGCCATTCCTGGCAAGGGCACCTTCAACATGTCAGGGAGGTGCTGGGCAGACTACAGAGGGCAGGGTTGACCATTAAGCTAAGCAAATGTCAGATGGGTATGGCAGAGGTCTCCTACCTGGGACATAGAGTGGGGAGTGGTATGATAAGGGCAGAACCTGCCAAAGTAGGAGCCATTCAGGCATGGCCTGCACCTGTTACTAAAAAGCAGGTAAGGGCATTTTTAGGGACAGCAGGGTGCTACAGAAAGTTTGTCCCCAGTTATAGTACAATAGCTGCTACCCTCACAGACCTGACAAGGAAGAACAGGCCAGATAAGGTAGTGTGGATCCCAGCATGTGAGCAAGTATTCCAGAAGCTTAAAGAAGCTTTGGGAGGGCCCCCTGTGTTAGCCAGTCCAGATTACAGCAAAAAATGTATTGTGCAGGTGGATGCTTTGAACCATGGGGTGGGGGCTGTACTTAGCCAGATTTCTTCAGAGGGGGAAGAGACCCAGTGGTTTATCTCAGTCATAGGCTCCAACCTAGGGAGGAAAGCTATGCAGCTGTAGAAAAGGATTGTCTAGCCATAGTGTGGGTACTGCAGAAACTTCAGCCTTATCTGTATGGAAGGAAATTCATGGTTGTGATAGATCACAACCCCCTAACATGGTTAAACAGAGCCAGCCAGCAAAATGCCAAGTTGCTAAGATAGAGCCTGGGGTTGCAAGCATATGAGATGTCCATGCAGCACCGCAGTGGGATTAGCAATGCAATGCAGATGGGCTCTCAAGACAGGGAATGGGGTAAGGTACACTCAGATAGACCTAACTCCCTCAAGCAGCATTTTTCAAGGGTGACTTGAAAAACAAGCTTGAGTCCTCCGGGGGGGGGGGGGGTTATGTGAAGATTAGGTAAAGATAGGTGAAGGCAGCCAGCTTAGCCAGATAGAATTTTGGAGATAATTCTGTCATCTGTAAATATTACTGTAAACCACAGGCTTGTTGTCTTAAATGGTAAAAATAGTGTTACATGTGGAACTGAAAAAAATGTAACAACAGTGCACTCTGCTGACCAGCTAAAGCATGTTGTGACCCTTTGATGTAAACATGGCTCCGGACGGTCTAGATGAAGGAAATCTTGCTATTGTTTTAAGGTCGGAGTTAATGGCCGAAATTTACATGCATAAATGTGCTATATTGCTCTGGTTTCTGCCCAGAGGTGAAGAATGTAAATGTAGTTTCTGTTAGCCTGGGAACCCAAGAAGTGTGAAGAATGATGCAATGTAACCCAGGGAAGTATGAAAAATGATGTAATGTGAACCAGGAATGTGATTTTAAAAACAGAGAGAATCAGAGAGCATTAAGCATTTTTGTCTTGACCATCCAACTCATCAGCACTGTCTTGCTCTATATGTAAGTTTATCTTAGACTTGTATTTTCTCTTAGAAATAAGAATAGACTGTGTTTTTTTGTGATATTAGAACTGTTCTACTGAATTATTTTAAGCATTAATCTGTGATCTCTGAACTCTTGATTGGCACTCTGTCATAAACATTATTGTCTTGTGGTTTGACTATTTGTTATTAAATATTTTTAAACCCTTTCAACTGTGGCTGCTCTTGTAGAGATAATTTAAGCTCTTTAGAGTACTTACATGCCTTTGGTAAAATTGTACAAAGCCACTTCAATAGCTTTAGCCCTGGGCTATACTACCAATTGGATAATAATATTGCACAGTAATAATTGGACACCCTTTTAAGGGCCTTTGAGTAGATGATAAATATTAAGTGGGTGGTGGCAGCTGGTACTACTGTATAGTCTGGGAAAAAGGGGCACAGCTGGAGAATTTGTGCCAGGCTTCCCCAGGAGTGTCTGTGTGGTTGTATAAACTCTTCTCAAAGTGTGTGTGTGTGTGTGTGTGTGTGTGTGTGTGTGTGTGTGTGTGTGTGTGTGTGTGTGTGCGTGTGTGTGTGTGTGTACACGTGTGTGTGCCAGCTACTTGGGCAGGGACATGAAGCACTGGTTGGCTGGAGGTTTTAGCTTGCCCACTAGGCTGAGAGCTGGACCCTATAGCTGTGCCAGTGGGGAGTCTTATTGGGGACCTGGAGAGCAAGGGAGCAACTTACCTCGGACTGACTGTGATCTATGTGTGCTCTTAAGGGAAAATGTACTTTACTGTGTGCATTTGTTATCCTTTCCTCCTATATGTGATGCCTCTCACTGGTGTTAGTGGTGAGGATTGAGGCTCCTTGATTGCTGGGCCAGGAAGCAGGCGTCACAAGGTCTTTGACTAACTTGAATAATTTAGTGTAACAAGTGGCAGCAGATCCTTAAGTCAAACAAATATGCTTATGACATGGTAATGGTGCCTGTGGGTGTAAATGACCTGGTAAGTAAAACCCTGAGGGATGTACAGAGAGACATGACAGAGCTCTCCACACACGACACAAATGCACATAAGACTCTGGTTTTAATCAGACTCCTTCTTTCTCCACAAATGAAGCCAAACGTACATGGAAATGATGATTGGCTTCAACAATTTGCTATATATTTGGTATCATTCCACGGGGTTCAATATGTGTCAACATGGGAGGAAGTTCTAGAAGTCATTCTTACTTTTCCAGGAATGGCATATACCTTTCATTCCAGGGCTTCTGCATACTGGCTAAAGCCTTTGCTGCCCCCATAGTGCCTTTTTTAGACAGAGTCCAGGTAATGGATCTTCCAACTTGGGAAACAACAACAAATAAAGCACTAGACCACGTCATGGTGGCCCTGCTCGATGTCACAAATCTAAATAACAAATTACATGATCTTGAGGCTCTACTGCATAGAAGTGTGTGTGTGTGTGTGTGTATTTACAGCAACTTTCTTTAAAAGTGTAGTTTATTCTGACGAAGTCTATTCAAGGTAATAGATGAAAGCATTAAAAAATAAATATTCATCCAGTGTTTGCTCTGCATCTGCCTTCGTTTGCAAACCAACATGTTTTGGATTTGATTAAAAAGTGTAGTTAGCAATCTATCTATCCCAGGGTTTTGCACCTCCAGTGCCTTTCAACACAATTGTAACTGCAGTAGAAAATCCATATTTGTTAAGGACCACATTACCTTGAGGCAGAGAGCCAGAGACCAAAAAGCTGAAGTGATTGAGATACAAGTTACTCTAAATAGGATCAACTATCAGATCACAGTATGTTATAGGATCCAGTCTATGCTCCCTGCAAACCATGCTATTTTCTTAAATACACTGGATGGACATAGAAGGCTTTAACTACTTGATGATAGACAGCAATACCTATGCTTCAACCTTAGGTGTAGGTTATACCCTTCCTTCATTGCATAAATAAAAACTCTGTGGACCAGTTTGTCAGGGAATCCTCTATAGCACAAAATATTCTTGACCCGGTTTTTACCAATATGGCATCAATGTGCACTATCCCACTGTTACTTCCCTCCCTAGTTAAATCCATTCCCAGACTAGTAACCTTTTGTTTCAAAATCCCCAAACTGTCAGTTGCAAATATCATAATATTTAAAGATTTAAACATACTAACTTACAATTCTATAATGAAGTCTCAAAATTCAAATTTGACTGTATTACCTACAATACTTAACACGACAAGTAGTTATGCAAAGAAACTCTATGCTCACCTAGATAAATGCATTGACCTGGCAGTCCCTACCAGATCTTTAAAAATGGAAAGTTTAAGAGTAAACCAGCTTGGTGGTCTATATGTATAAACATAAAATACAACAAAAGATACAGCAAAAAAAATAAATTAAATCAAAGTTAACTTCATAAACTATACAGCAAAAATAAAAGTTAACTTCATAAACTATACAGCAAAACAACAACAACAACAAAACAACTCAAATCACAGAACATCAAGAAATTATCAAAGGAACTGAAAAACAGCATCAGGAAAATGAAGATAACCCATGAACTTAGACTAGCTTTTAAAGCAAAAGGCAATCATAAATACATCTTTAGTTCCACTACAAAATTAATGAATGGCACCCAACATTGTTCAGAACTTTTATTTTTTTATTTAACATTTGTTTATTGGGAAAGTCCAACTGGGACACAGCCCATCTTCAGTGGAGGCCCAGGGAGAAACACTCCAATTGCATGTCTTTGGAATGTGGGAGAAAACTGGAGCACCTGGAGGAAACCCACACAAATGCAGGGATGACATGCAGACTCTGCACAGAAGATAACGCAGATGAAAATCAAACTGGGGAACCTCTTGCTGTGAGGCAACAACACTAACTGTGTCGACCATAAATTTTGTAGTGTGCTACATTAGAACCCTGGCTCACCTTGTGGACATTAACTTATAGCAGTTGCCACAGGGAAGAACTTATCCAAAATAGCACTACCTACTCAGATATACTAGATATTGTCAACATACTAGTTAACAAATTCAGTGCAAATTTCATGTCCTAAACAATTATGCAAAGCTGACATTTCCTGAGGAATTTTAAACCACTCATCATAGCCAAAAACACTTGTTAAAGCTACTATCCAGAATGAAAAATACATCTTCCATGGGAATGATAATATACTGTTTGCCTGTTAAGCAGCACATAACACTCTCTAGTTGACCTGCTTTACAGCTATAAAACCTGAGCTTAGCTATTGGTTTTGTCCCAGAAATATGGTGTATAGAAGTTGTCATGCCACTTCACAAGGGTTGACTCACCACTGACCATGGAAACTACAAATGCACTAACATGACGAGCCATGAAACATATTATAACTGACCTAATTAACTATGATGTTAAAAGCTGTTGTGATGCTGCTTCACAATGGAGGACACACCACTGATTCCAGAAAGTAAAGAACCATTAGACTGACATGTCTCATCTGCAAAGCCATGGAATTTATCACAACTGACATAATTAACTATTATATCAAAAATCTTAATCTTATAAGCCTTGACCTCTCCCCAGCAGTTCAACTTTGTTAAGGGCTAATCCTGTTTAATGACATTGTGTTGCCTACAGGCTGTTGAGGGGAGATCTATGCCTGGCATACAGGGCATTATTAGACCCCACTCTGATGGACCTCATGCATATTTGCAAAACAAACAGCACCAGAATTACTTGTTCTAAAGACTTAAACCTTGGCTGTGACATAAATAGGACCTGCTGGAGAAAGAGGTATACATCCCAGAGACTACCCCATCACTGGAACAGGCTGTGCATCAATGTGAATAGAGTTCCCCCCAATCCAATTCAAGTGTAACTTGGACAACTAGATGGGGAACAGGGAATTCATCCATGGTTTGGCACCTATGTATGTCTCTAATGGACACAGACAGCTTGTAAATGTTTCATCTCCCAAGCTCCTGCTTATACTTATATAGGGTACCAAATTTTGTCAGAGATTTGGAATGCATGGCTAGGCCTGAAAAGACCCTTGTGGTCATTAACCTAGTAAACTCCTATGAACTTTTGGAAAGGTAACGCAAGCTGTGAACAGTAGTCATACTGTTCATATAGCCTATCTCGACCTAGCTAAAGCATTTAACACCATGCCATGTGCTAGCATAATAAACAAGCTGAATGAGCACCAATTTGATAGCTATATGGTTAGGTGGCTAGCCATCCATCTTATAGTACAGACAACATCCCACTTCAAAATTAAAGTGTTGCGAAACACCTTGGAACATGGGTAGATCATTTCTTTACCTTTGGCCATCATGTTGCAACAGTGATTAGGAAATCCTCTTACCTGGCACATCTGACTACAAATGATATTTAGTTAGACTCAAAGAAATCATTATTCCTCTGCATTTTGGATTGATCAGACCTATCATCAAATATAAAAAGAAGTTATGTCTTAACATAACATTCCATCTGTGTTGCTGATTTTCATTCATTCATTACTGATGGGTTATCGGTTCCATCCTCGGAACCAAGCCGGCCAATATCAAGTTCGCTTCAGCCAAAAACTCTCGAGCCAAGATCCTATCCAGAATGCTCTCTCCCTGTTACCTCAGATTGAGTTTGCAAGTTGATAGATAAAAGTAGAGGCTACCTCTGGTCATAACAGACCTACAATAAAGGAGTATATGAGATCAACCAGGAACCTCCAGATGGGGATGGAGGGTGGGAAGTAATGAATGAATGAAGATTAACAACACAGATGGAACGTTATGGTAAGACATAACTTCTTTACCTGATGTTGTTAATCTTTGTTCATTCCTTATTGATGGGACAGAGTCCCCAACTACCTGTACCCCTGGGTGGCCCTCATGGAAGGACATTCCTGAGCACCATGGAGGCAAAAGAAGCTCTACCTCTGGAGGCCAAGTCCAATTTGTAATGATTAATAAAGGTATGAGGTTTGGACCAAGTCGCAGCTGAGCAAATATCATTGAGGGAAGCCTTAGCATGGAAAGCTGCTGAAGTTGCCATAAAACTTGTAGACTGTGCTTTGACTCTATGAGGCAAGGTGAGATTGTTTTTGTTGTAGATAAAGGTAATACAATTTCTCATCCATGAAGCCAATGTAACTTTTGAGACAGGATGACCTCTTCCAGATCCAGAAAAGGCCAGAAACAGCTGGTCTGATTTATGGGTAGATTTTGTTCTGTCCAGATAAAAGCGTAATTGTCTATGAACATCCGAGGAGTGCAGGCAATACTCTCCCTTGTTAGAGTGGTTAGGAAAGAACACTGGAAGATCAATAGATTGGTTGATAGATCGCTCTGACACTACTTTTGGTAAAAAGCAAGAATTAGTTCTCAGCGATACCCTATCCTTATGGAGGATAAGATAGGGAGGTTTAATGCATAAGGTTTGAAGTTCTGACAGGCGTCTGGCAGATGTGATAGCAATCAGAAGCAAAGTTTTCCAAGAGAGATATTTCACATCACATGTAGATGCAGGTTCAAAGGGGGTAGCTGTTAGAGCCTGCTGAACCAATGCAAATCCCAAGGTTGTACCGGTTCTCTAAATGGAGGTTTTACGTGGATAACCCCCTTCACAAAAGTTTTACAGAGTCTATGTGACATAAGTGAAGAATCCTGAAAACCAATGTTTAAATTTGAGATGGCAGCTAAATGCACATGAATAATAGAGGCAGACACCCCAGAGTGGAAAAGATGTGTTAACTAATCCAAAACCACCGAAACTGGGGCTGACAAGGGGTCTAATTGTTTATTTCCTGCCCATAGGGAGAACCTTTTCCATTTATTAAGATAGATTAGTCTGGTGGACAATTTATGAGATGCAATAAGAATATTACGCACAGGGGACGAGAGGTTTTCCTGCCTGGCAATCATTGGAAGTGGAGAAACCAAGCTTTCAGTTTCAGGGTTGTTAGATTGGGGTGAGTCAGACCCTGTGGATGGGAGATCAACATTGGGGATGGATTGAAGATCCATGGTTGCTTTAGCAGGTGAGGCCAGAGGAAGGGGAACCAGACTTGTCGAGGCCAATATGGAGCAAGGAGGATCACTTTGCTTTTCAACTGTCATGCTTTCTTTAGAAATTGGGAGATGAGGGGAAGAGGAGGATAAGCATAAAGTAGACCTGAGGGCTAAGTGTAGAATAGAGCATCTCTCGGTGACTGCCCCCAAGGGGGGATCAGGGCAAAATAGTTGCTGCACTTGAACTTGGTTGGGGAAGCAAATAGGTCACAGCAAGGCTGGCTCCAGCGGTTGAAGATTTTTGCCGCTATCATAGGATTGAGGGACCACTCATGAGATTGCAGAATGCACCTGCTCAATTTGTCCGCTATCACATTGGAGCTCCCAGGAATGTGCTTTGCAATAAGAAAGTGGTTGGAAGCTATCACCCATTGGCATATTTTCAAGGCCTCTCGGCATAACGGGTAAGACCTGATGCCCCTTTGTTTGCTGATGTACATGACCACTGATATGTTGTCTGATTGGATTGCAATAGTTCCTGATGGAAGGATGGAATGAAATGCTTGCAATGCTAGTAACACCTCCCTCAGTTCCAGGACACTGATATGCAAAAGGGCCTCTATCTCTGACCAGGTGCCTTGGACTGAGTTTCCCTGACATAGCCCCCCCCACCCCATCAGAGAGGCATCCATGGTCACCGTGGCTATCGGTTGATGGGGGCAGAAGGGGCGAGACCATTGTTGGGGATTTCGAGACATCCACCAGAGTAAATCTTGCTTGCATCTCTGAGTTACACTTATCTGAAAAGACAAGGGATGTTGTAGAGGTTACCACTGAGTAAGAAGTAACCACTGAAGGAACCTCATGTGGAACCTGGCTAGAAGAACAATGGTGATCGAGGCTGCCATTGACCCAAGAGTTGGAGTATAGATTGAGCAGGAGATTCGTGGTGACAGAGCAGTGGTTGAAACTGTTGCTTTATTCTTTGAAGCCTGTGGTTTGGAAGAGATGCTGTGCAATTTCTCATGTCCAACAGTACCCCGATGAATTCCAAAGACTAAGCTGGGGTTGTGTTGGATTTCTCCCCGTTTATAGTTATTCCCAGGCTTTGTGCTGTGAGGAGAGTGCAGTGCAGGGCTTCTTCCAGTATATTGTTGGTGGGGGCGGTGAGGAGCCAGTTGTCTAGATATGGAAATGCCTGGAATCCTTGAAGTCGCAAGTGAGCGATAACCACTGCCATACATTTGGTGAACACTCTGGGGGCTATAGAGAGACCGAAGGGCAGAGCTCGAAATTGGTAGTGACTGGCTCCTATGTGGAAGTGGAGGTATCTTCTTGAGTGTTTGTCCATTTTTATGTGGTAATACGCATCTTGAAGATCTGCAGAGCACATTCAATAGTCTTCTTCCAGAAGATGAAGGATAGACTGAACTGTGACCATCCGGAATTTCTTTGTTTTTACAAATTTATTCGGTATACTGAGATCCAGAATTGGTCTCCAGTCCCCTGTCTTTTTTGGCACTAAAAAGAACTTTGAGTAAAATCTGAATCCTATCTGGTCTGGGGGGACCATCTGGATGCTCTTTTTTGTAGTGGCATTTGGATTTCGTGTTCTCCTGCTTCCCTTTGACTGGGTGGAACGCCGGGTAATACTCTGGATGAGATTGGACAAAGATGGAAGGGAATGAAATAGCTTCTGGATATTATCCATTGTGCCCAAGAGTCGGTGGTTATATTTTGCCAGGCAGCAGGGTACAAGGAGAAATGACCCCCAACTGCTTCCAGAGGTGAGCAGTCAGGCAATGCTTCTTAAGCGCTGATAGGATTGGCCAGAGAAGGAATCTCTGGAACCCTGGTTTCACAGACCTCCTCTGCCCTTAAAGGGGCGTCTTCCATTGGAGATTCCCCCTCTGCCTCTAGGGGTGAACTCAGCATGTGCGTCCCAGAAAGAGCTCTGTGATTTCCTCTGCCACATCTTCCCACTCCTCTGATTTCTGGAGTAGAATCTTTGAGGAGTGGAGTGTCTGACACCAACAGCAGACAAGGTCTTGCCATCTTGTTCACACCACACCAGCATATCTTTCACTTTAGGGCCAAACAAAGAAGCGGCCTTGAAGGGGGCATTCATGAAGGAAGCCTTAAAGGAGTCCATGAAGTCACAAAGGTGCATCCAGGCATGTCGTTTGGTGACTATATCCACGCTTGCCGCTCTAGCCGCTCCTTCCATTGCATGAAAAATAAGATGCATGGAAGAGTTGGAAATGGACTCCAGGGTGGCTATCTGAGAAGCCACGTTGTCACAGACCTCGTCAGAAACAGCTCCTGCCAAGGTTTCAGAGAGCTGGTTGATAAGATCCCTCTGAAGCCTGGTAAAGTGTGCCAAATAGTTCAAAGACCTTACGGTGAAGGTCGATGAAGCAAACACATGCTTCCCTAGTCTGTCTATCACTGAGACTCCTTGTTGGGTGGATGGACAGTTTGTCTCTCTTCTGTCAAATCCTTCGTAGTTGCAGCCGCCTCCACCATAGCATCTACTGGAAGACCTTGTGACCAATGTGGGTGCTCAGCTGGGGGCAATAATATTTTATCCAATCTCCTTAGTATCGCTTCCAGGGTGTCAGGAACCTTCCATGTGCACTGGACGATGAGCTGGATGAGCTCATTGGCTGGTGGGGTAACCCAGGAGGTAGAGGGCTGGGCACGAAAGACCTGCAGGAATACAGATTCCTCTGAAGAAGGGTTGGAGGACTTCTAGTCACTCCTCTGTCTAACGATCTCGAGGATGTCACCAAAGGACACCTCATCAGAGGGTGACAGTGGGTACCCTTCCCCATCACCAAAATCCATATCTTCAGTCAACGACTCCTCAGTGGAGTCCATGTGCTTCCTCTTGCATGTCGCTTTGTGGGGTACTTCCTCAGTGGGAGGTTCTGGGGAAGACTGCAAAGAGAGGGTCTCCTCAGGAGGAGAAACCTGAGGCCCTTGTGCCTGATGTCCGGTGGTTGTGGCTTTTGACAGTTGCGGCACAGAGAGGGGAGAGGACTCTGACATGTGGGGTTTGCCAGCAGAGGCAAGCATCCTCTCCACGGCTTGGAAGGCCAGTCTGCCCAAGGAGGGATGGGAGCCTGGAACCGAGCATGACAACCTCGGAACCGGAGTCATTCCTCACCCCAATGAGCCAACCCCCAGACCAGGAGTCTCAAAAGGGCTGTGAACCATGACAGAGAGAGGATTCATGGAGGGTACATAGAAAAAATCGGCATGGAACCAGGAATGCCCTCCCCCATGGCACAGCCACTGGCCTGAGAAGAGCCCAATGCCCAGAGCACCGAGGGCCACAAGGACGACTCCAGTTCCAAAGTGAGAGCCGCTATTGGAGTCGGAGGAAGGGAAGTTGCTGTCAGAGTAATAGGCTTCAAAACTTGGGTAGAAATCGAAGGAGGAGTGTACGTTGGAGTTTAAGGAGATATACGTTCACCTGAAGGAGGGAATGTGGACTTTGACGGGTGAGAGAGACCTCTGGCCACAAGCAACTGGTCAACAAGCTGCACCACATCTTGCTCAGGGAGGCTCCTGGATGACCTCATAGAGACAGCTGATGGGGATTCTGGCCTTTCTAGGAAAAGGACTATATTGATTCCCAACAAATGTATCCAAGAAAGGAGAATACTTGGTCCTTGCTAATTCGTCAGGTGCAGAGCCCAGAACCAAGGACATCTGCACCGAAGAAAACGGGTGTGGAAGTAGTCTGCGCCGACGACATCAGCACCATAGAACTTGAAGGTGTCTGCACTGTAAAGGCAAAGGTCTGCCCCAATGGGTACGGTGCCGAATGGTGCACTGAAGAAATTGGTGCTGAAAATGTCTGCACCGTGGAGGACAGAAACTTCATATTCAGAGCCAAAGAGGATTGTACCAACGGTGCCAAAGGGGACTGTACCTGCATGGATGGTGCCGGTAAGGGCTGCAACAGAACTGTCGGTGCCATACTTGTCTGCACTTGGAACTCCGGTGCTGGTGCTGATAAGGAAGACATGGCTGGAGCCAGAAACATTTGCGGCAGTGCCGAGCCTGGAGCCAACAGGGTCACAGGTGGCAGCGCCGAAGTAGTAATCAATTTCACCTTCTTATGGGTCGACTCCCTATGATCACCAGATGGAGAAGAAGGGAGTGACCTTGATGATGAAGAGGAAGAACGCCTCTTACGGGGTTTAACAGCTCTCTGACCCAGAAATAGCTTAAGAGAAACAGGATTTGAGAAGACCATTCAATATTAATTTATTCTTCCTCTCGTTAAGAGTCCAGGTCTGAAAGTTTCTACAAATCCCACACAGGAGATCCACAGTAAGGTGGGAGACATTCAGACGGTAGACACATAAATCATGGCCATCAGAAAGCAGTAACTTACGGCCACAGTCCTTATACTGCTTAAAACCAATGCTACTTTTCTTATCCGACATTATGATGTGGAGAAGAACAATACCAAAAAAGAAGAGCAAAGGCTACCCAAAAGGGTAAAAAGAGAAAAGGAAGGATTACCAATGATGGTAATGAAGAATTTCCTCAGAGGTAAGAAAAGGGTGATAAAAGGAAAAAGACTAAAGGGAGAGAATCTAAAGTATACGATAGGGTAGGATAATATTAGTAGAAACTATATGAAAAACGTTAAAGTAAGAACAATGTATAAAACTTTCAAAAATTAGACACTTAGCTGAGAGAGTGGCTTGACACAGCTGTACAGCAATGAGCCAAATGAGATCTGAGGTAACAGGGATGAGGGCATACTGGGTAGGACCTTGGCTCAAGAGTTTTTGGCTGATGCGAGCTTGATATTGGTCGGCTCAGTTCCGAGGATGGAGCCGATAACCCATCAGTAAGGAATGAATGAAGATTAACAACATCAGACTGCCCTGTTTGGGATGTATCTCATTAGACATAGTAAGTAGCAGGAAAGACCCCAGAGGTTCTTAATTAAAATAATCACGGGTTTAAAATACAACTGCCATGAGATGCTGGAACCCCTTCCCTGCATTCAGTGTAGTATAGACTCCTTTGGAGTGATTTGTGCTTTGACTATCAGGACACTGGGGATCAAATAGTCCAACACCTCTTATATCTCCACAAATCAAACAGTCCCACTAAAAACAGAACCAATGATTTAACCTGCTTCAGAAAATAAACAACACATGGTGAAGTGACAGATTCATCACATAACACCTACACCTTCTCTGGAACAAGCTTTCTCTCCAAATTAAGCAATATTGTTATACTGTTTCTTCCCTCAGATAAGAGATAGACAACTGGATGGGTATCCACAGATTCACCCCTGGTATGACTGGCCTTTTACTCATTTAAAAGGTAGGTAAGGTCTAGATTAGGTACTGTCATGGCAGAAATGGCCACTGGGCCCAGCTGCCTTGTATTTTCTATGATTCTGTGAGTCATATGCAAAACAAATTATATCATGATATGGTACACAAATCATGCAATGGCAGCATCATAAAAGGTGGAAATAGTGGAACATGCATGCTCATCACATGCTTCAAGTTATTAAGACTGCAGTAGTAGTAGTATGTTAAACAGGTTATCTCAGAATTTCATACAGGAAAATGAGTTGCAATAGTTTTTATATATATCTTCATACCTATACATAAATATGTACAATGTTCAAAATGTAATAGAAAGTTATGTAAATGCCAAACACAAACCAATGATTTGAACCTTATGATTTCGTCTTTAATAACACCTCCATCCATAAGTATGCACTTTATGTTTTGCTATAAAAAAATCAGCTATTACATGAATGTTGGGGGGGGGGGGCATCCAGATAAGTTAGCTCAATAGGACTAATAGTGCTTTGCTCAGGTGGTCTAATTGTACAATGGGGCTAACAAGTGATCTAGGGATTCAGAAACATGCAAAAGTTACATGGAGCAAAAGCTCCTTAACAATTAATTTGCATGTCACTGAATTAAACTCGTAATGCATTTGAAACAACTGTTTTAATGGCTCCCCCCTACCAATCCATGCACCTACTGGCAGACAGACAGACAATCATGCAGACACACACACATACACATACATACACATACACACACACACACACACACACACACACACACACACACACACACACACTCACATGCACACACACACTCACATGCATGCACACACACACACACACACACACACACACACACACACACACACACACACACACACACACACACACACACACACACACACACATTCTGATTCATCTATATAGTCATACAGCCACTCTCTCTCTCTGTCACACACATGCACACACGTGTGTGTGTGTGTGTGTGTGTGTGTGTGTGTGTATATATATATATATATATATATATATATATATATGAGAGAGAGATATACAGTCTTAATCTCAAGGCTATAACAGACCTGCTGGTATCATAGACAGCAACGGCTGTACATAATAAAATACCATGTTCAGTTCTCCCTGCTCTGCTCTGAAATAGCACAGTAAAGCTTGTCTTTTAATCACACTGTCTCACTGTTTCAATCCTGTTGGAAGTCTCTTTGGAAGACCACATGGCTAATCTACATTAGCTATGCTCTGGATTGCCACATCTTCATGTGTTGTTATCCAGAAGACTGCTGGGGTGCCACATGTTGGAGACTTCATACTGTTCTACTGCTACATAGATCTTTGAATTAGTCCCATATAGTGCACTCAGCAATACTGCACAAAACATGATTGTGCAGTTTATTACGTTTCTGAATACCATGCCTACTTATTTATAAGATTTATAGCATTTTAACTTTAATAAGACATATCACATGTACATACCATACCTTCTGCTGACAAAACATTATCATAAATTCACACCCTACATAATTATTTACAGTATTTACAGCAAAATCCTATTTATATTTATAATACATTATTTACCTGTATGCCTTGCATATCTTTACATATATGTTGCTTATGTGTGTTCACATATGGTTAGATATGTTTAGCAGCATGCAAACCTAACCGTTATCGATAAAACAATTGCATTTATTTTCTTCTGCTAGTTTTGCATTCAGGCTTTCCCTGAAATGCTTTATTTTTGTTGATTTTCCTACTATTTTGACATAGCCATTCCACAGAAGCTGGCAGCTCTTTCATTTGTACTAAGTTTAACAGGTGGACTGAGTAGTTGCATACTCATAATGTTTTCTCACTGAATAAATAGAGCTACTGATCATCTGTTTCTCAAAGCTGGGCAATAACTTTTATGCAGTAACTTTAATGTCAAGATGTTCTGATGAAAAGAGGTCCTGGCTGTAATTGGCTGCCAATTTAAATTCTTTAGACTAAATCCATTTTCAGAGAGCTCCCTTCTGTTTAGCATCCTTGCCACACTCTGAGAGAGTCTTGAATTAATCCTGCACCATCCTAGGCAGATAAAAGATTTATTTTAGTGTGCTTACATTTCTTTTAGCTGTACTGGAGCTTCCTTCCCTGTAGTCCGACACTAAACATGTAATATACACAAAATAAACCATTTAATAATTATTCCATTTGTTTTGTAAGTTTGAATTTGTTTGCCTTTCTTTACTATGTTTGTCTCAATATCTGTTACATCATGAAGGCTATGAGTGCCACTTATTTCAACCACAGAGCCATTAACAAAACTGTGTCTCTTAAAAACTGACATTTAAATATGCCTTACCAGTCACAGATTGCCAGCATCATGCATCAGCTAAATAGAGTAGCCAGGAGCTACAGTTTGGACTCTGAACAAAATTGAAAGTTATGTACTCACCATAACTAGGCATCTGTATTGCCCATTTTCATTCTTCCTAAATGAATAGGATTGGCTGCAAACCTCTTATCTGACTCGGCCGCATACTCTAGACTTTGGGTCCAAGTCTCGAGTTCCTTCCTCTATCCACAATGCCTTCCTCTACCTCATATCAACTTTGTGGCCATAAAATCTCTATAAATTAGATAGAGAAGTGGATAGCTGAAAGAATAGGGCTCAAACCCAGAACTATAAGTTCTAATAAATATTCCAGCAGCTTCCTCCAGAAGATTTAAGGACAGGGGATGAATGGGAAGGAAACTGAGGGAGAATGAAAATGGACAACACAAATGCCTAGTTATGGTGAGCACATAACTTTTAAATTTGATATTGTCCTTTTCATTTTTCCTTAATGAATGGGACAGAGTCTCCAAGTACATTGATCTTGGGTGGCCCTCATGGAAGGATATTTCAGAGTACTGCTGAGCTAAAGGCAGCTCTACTTATGGATATTGGATCCAATTTGTAATGAGTAACAACGGTATGAACACTGGACCATGTGGCTGTTGTGCAACTATCATCAATAGAGCCTCTTGACCAAAAATCAGATGGAGTAGCCATGGATCTAGTTGAGTAGGCTTTAGGTGGACTAGGTAGGGAAATGCCTTGTTGAGAATAGATCCAAGAAATGCAATATGTGATTGAATTAGCTAGAGTGACTTTAGAAACTAGATAATTCAGTCTTTTTTGTGATAAGGAAACAAATAACTGATCTGGTGTTCTCATTTATTTTATTCTGTGTAGAAAAACAATTAAATTGTCTGTGCACATCTAGGAGATGTAGCATGCATTCTGCTTTGTTTGAAAAATTTGGAAAGAAAATTGGTAAATGAGTGGAATGGTTAATGTTAGATTCAGAAGCTACTTTAGGTAAAAAGGAAGGCTTTGTTTTTAAAGTAACCCTATCCTTATGGAAAATAATGTAGGCGGTCTTTGATGAAAGCGCCTGACCTCAGAAATCCTTCTTGAGGAAGTGACAGCTACTAAGAAGACTGTTTTCCATGGAAGACATTTTAAATATTTATTTGCTGAAAGTTCAAAGGGTTCTTGAGTTACACCTTGTAGCACAGCAGTCAGAACTCATGGAGGTGAAGGATCCTTTATTGGTGGTCCAAGGAGAAAAATACATTTTAGGAATGCTTTACATAATTTGGAAAAAGCAATGGAATAAAGTCTGTCTCCTGTACAAAAGTCTGAAATGGCTGCCAATTGCCATTTAATTGTAGAAAAGCTAGCTCCTTCTTTTTTAAAAAGTAAAGCCAAATATTCAAGGACAGCAGCAACCAAAGCAGGAAAAGGGTCAACATCATTTTTCAATGCCAAAAGGGAACATCTTTTCCACTTGCTCTTGTAAACTTTCTTGGTGGAATCTTTTTGTGAAGATAATATAAAGGTAAATACTGGGAAAGAAAGCCTGGGCTGTCTGAAAATTGGGATGACTTATCCCTGAGGGGTGTGAGTGGAGATCTGGAATTGGGTCCAGTATTCATGGAGTATAACAAAGATGAGATCAAAGGAAGGGGAACCACACCTCTTGTGGCCAGTGGGGGTAATGAGGATGACTGAGTTCTTCATCTGGATTGCTTTCTGTAGAAATTTGGGAATCAAGGGAAGTGGAGGATATGCATAAAGAAGATTGGATGGCTAAATTTGGAATAGAGCATCTCTCGGTGACACCCCCTGAAGGGGGATCAAGGCAAAATACCTGCTGCACTTGTTGTGGGGGGAAACAAACATGTTGCAGCAAGGTTGGCCCCAGTGATGGAAAATGTCTTCCACCACAGATTGTTTGAGAGACCACTCATGAGGCAACAAAATAGACCTGCTTAAATTTTCTGCTAACACGTTAGTTTTCCCTGGAATGTGCATTGCAACTAGATAGCGGTTTGAGGAGATCACCCATTGCCACACTCTCATGGCCTCTCTGCAAAGAGGGTAAGATCGGGTTCCCCCTTGTTTATTGATGTACCAGACAACAGACATATTGTTGGTCTGAGTTACAATAGTCCCTAGAGGATGAGCATCTTAGAATGCCTGCAATGCTAATAGGACTGCACTTATCTGCAGTACATTGATATGCAAATTGGCCTCTTGGGGGACCATGTGACTTGGACCGTCCTTCCCATAAAATGCCCCTAAACCCCAATTGGAGGCATCAGCAATCAACATGCTACTGGGGGTGGTAAAACAAAGGGTCGGGCTAGATAAATGTCGTCTGACTGGATCCACCACTTGATGTGACATTTGCAAATTGGTGTAAGCTTGACTGGAAAAGATAGCAGTTGTTGAACGATAGATCATTGAACAGCTAGAGTCTATTAATGTACTAAAGGAAGTAGGACTATTGCTGCTGCTTTAGACCCCAATGGTTGAAGAATTAACCTGGCTGTAGGAGATGGGTGGGAAAGGATCTGATGGACCTGAGATCTGAGCATGTCTATGCAATGAGTTGGTAGAGATGCAATTTATGTTGTATTCAGATGTGCATCAATACACTCCAGGTTCTGTGCTGGTGGCAACTTTGATTTGGCATAATTTATTGTTAATCCCAGTGACTACAAATCTGGTGCAAATAGTCCCTGGATTATTGAAGGAGACGGATGCAGGGGGAGGTGAGGAGCCAGTCGTCTAGATATGGAAACACTTGGAATCCTTTGGGCATCAAGTGAGCTGCCACCACTGTCATACATTTGGTAAACACCCTGGGGGGGGGGTGGTGAATGCAAAGGGCAGGGCTCTAAATTTGTAGTGAATGGCTCCAAAAGCAGAAATGTCTTCTGGAGTTTCTGTCTGTTTTGATGTGATAGTATGAATCCTGATTGTCCTTGCAAAGAAATGGCAGAATAGTCTATACCATGATCATTCAGAACTTTGACTTTTCACATATTGATTTAATTTGCTCACATACCAAACTGGTCTGAGGTCCCCTGTCTTTTTGAGCACTAAAAAAAGAAGTGCAAGTTCCAAATCCTATTTGGTCAGGTGGGACCTCTTGTATGGCTCTTTTGTCCAGCAGCTTTTGAATTTCTTGTGTTGCTGCCTTCCTCTGACTGAGTGGAACATCAGGAAGCTTCTTTCGTTTGCAGAAAGGGAGTTAGAAAAAATGGAATAATCTCTGGCTATTATTTTTAGCACCCAAGAATATTCTGTTATATTTGCCCAGGCATCTGAGTGCAAGGACAATCATCCCCTGACTGCCTCCAGAGGCGGACAGTCAGGAAGCACTTCAAGAGCAGTGGAAGGATTTGTCCAGAAAGGAATCATGAAAACCCTGATTTTGCAGGCCTCCTCTGCCTCTAGGGTGACATTTACCATTGCAACTGTCTCCTCTGCCTCTGGAGGAGTTGTCCCCAGACAAATC
Source organism: Protopterus annectens (assembly GCF_019279795.1). Classification (NCBI taxonomy): domain Eukaryota; kingdom Metazoa; phylum Chordata; order Ceratodontiformes; family Protopteridae; genus Protopterus; species Protopterus annectens. The sequence goes on from NC_056735.1 coordinate 687,298,902, forward strand.
TTGGAAAGATCCTTGAGATTTGTGGAACCACATTTTCTTACCACCTCTTGGACTCCTAGAAAAGGTTCATTGAGGGGTAGAAAACTGGATTCCCACAGCAGACAGAGTCTTCCATTCTTGTTCGCTGTGGTTGTTTCTTTAACCGCTGGACCAAATAAGGATGCACCATAAAAAGAACTGTTGATGAAAGATATCCTGAAAGATTCTGCAAAGTCACACAGTCACATCTATGCATGTCTCCTTATAGCAATGTCTGAACTGGCAGCCCATGAGGTGCCTTTAGCTGCGTGAGAGATTGCCCTCATGGAAGCACTGGAAATTGACAAAAGAGTGGCTACTTGAGAGGATGAACTTTTGAAATCCCCTGCAGACATGGACTCAGAGAGAGAGAATTTGATAGTTCCTGAGTGAAATCTCACTGTCATCTTGTGAAATGTACCAGGTAATTAAAAGACATCAAAGTAAAGGTCACAGATGCAAAGACTCATTTTCCAAATCTGTCCAGTGTCCTAGACTCTCTGTTTGGTGGATGGACGGAAGAGCTGTGTTCTACTATCTCATTTTTAGTGGCTGCCACCACCACCCTAGCATCTACTGGAACTCTTTTGCTCCAGTGGGGGTCTATCCTTAGCAGGAGATAAGAATTTGATAGGTTCGTTGGTATACAGCCCCTTCCATGTCTGGTGGGAAACTAAATCAAAGAGTTCATCCACTGAGGGGGGTAACCCAAGACATAGATGGGCCAGAACTGAAACTTCCAAAAATACTGATTCCTCTGGAGAAGGATTATTGGAAGATCAACCACTCTGATTGAGGATCTCTAATATGTCTCCAAAGGAGATATCAGCTGGTAGTGATCTGGGGGACCCTTCTCTGTCATTGAAATCAGTATCCTCTGTGGCACATTCCAGCAGGGAATCTATGTGCCTCCTCTTGCACGTTTTCTTCCAATTGATCTCCTCCAGGGGAGGTTCAGGGATGGTAGCTGAAGAGAAAGGGAATTCCTCTACTGAAACTGATTAGAGGCTAGCTGGAACTGGCTGCCCCTGTGGAATGGGCCTGATCAACCCAGAGCTTGGAACTGAGGAGTGAATTGGTAGTTGATCTGAGAGACGAGAGACCGGTACTCTAGAAAGAGAAAAGTCCCTTTCCACAACCTCAAAGGCAGATGAGCCCAGAGAAGCTGTGGCTACCCACACCGCAGCTGAGACTTCTAGTACAGGTAGATCACAACTCCTATTAGATCCATATTTTTCCATAGTACCTCAAAGAAGGAACTGGACCCAAGCTGCCCAGCCTTGAAGCTCCAAAGGGCAGGGATGGATCTGAAAACATCAGAGTATATCCTGGTTCCATGGATCTGACCCTGACACTCTTACTCTGGGACCCATTCCAACATGAAGGTATAGGAGCAGAACTCATTAGGGATGCTGTTGGAGTTGAAGAAGTGCTTTTGTTCATATCCAACTCCAGACCTCTTGGGGCTGTTAGATCCTAGGGCTCCAAAACTGCAGGATGGATCAAAGAAGGAGAAAGTATGATATGAGAATTGGTTGGAAGACTCATCCAATAGGGGATGGAGCAGGTATGACCCCCATCTGGATCTGAGCTCTGAGAAAGGTTTGCATCATCCTGTCCACATCCACTTCTGATAAACTTCTGGAGGCCTGGAGGACATGGCAGACTGTGGCCTGGACTGTTTCTTTGGAGTTTTCATGAAAGGAGAATGTACAGTAGGAGAGACTGGATCCAAGATGTACTCTGGTGAGTGAGTTCTCTGGCTGTGTGAGGTGCCAGGCTTCGAATCCAAAGGTCTGAGATCTGAGGTTGGAGCTGTAGGGCTGGCTGATATTATAATGGGAAATAAAAATTAACAGCAATGGTAATCAAGAAATACCCTCTGTTAAAGGGTACGGTGGAGAATACCAACTATGGTAAAATAAGAAAAATACTTTTAAAATTAGTAAGGAATATGATGGTGCAGTGAAAATCTCAGAGCAAGGTTGAGAAACATTAGAAAGAAAACATATTTAGGCAAAGAGAAGAAAATCACTTACAAATCACTAAATAATTGTTTGAGAGAAGGACCTTGCTTCTGAGCATGATGGCAGCAAATGAGATCTGAGGTACTGAGGATGGACAAGGGCATTGTGGGTAGAGGGAGGAGCTCGACAGTTGGATCCAATGTTTAGAGTATGCAGCTGAGTCGGATCTGAGAATTGGAGCCATACCCATTCATTGAGGGAGAATGAAAAGGACAACATCAGATGCAAGGCTTTCACGCTTAGTTTCAGATACAAATGAACAAGAAAACTCTACTTAGTTATATATATTCTTATTATAAATCCACCTCTGAGTACCACAAGGCAAGAAAGAAAATACTTTCATCTTACTCTCCTAATTTTCTGTCAGCATGTTTTTTTTTTGTATTTTCTGTAAGCATGCTTGCTTTCTTTTGGTGTTTTGTTACATCATTTTTTATGGTTTACAGTGTTTGCTTGATACAAGTCAGTGAGTTTGGTGAGGGAATATTAATAGGAAATATTCTAATTTTAGCTACAGTATTAGAAACTGGGAATGCAACACAGACAAACTCAGTCCCAGTGACATGTATTAATCACAGGGGTCAGATTTCTCACACTTGAAGACTGAACTACAGTAATTACTCTTAAAAGAGAATTTACTCAGCTACATTTCAAACCTGTCATTCATCCATTCCTTACAGTGTTCAATAACAGTGATGGTGACTAATAAAAATAAAAGAAAGCAAACTATGGAAAAATATGGATTAGTGCTGACAGTAAAAACTAATCAGTTACAGTACAGTTGTAAACCGATGAGAGAGAGATAGATAGATAGATAGATAGATAGATAGATAGATAGATAGATAGATAGATAGAGAGAACAATAGTAAATGAACCTCTTACCATAGGGATTTTTCTCTGTCCCTCTAAAATGACATCAGGGAGGTGAAAGTACTGACTGTAAAACAAAATAATGCAGCATGGCAGCCCCTTTCAGGCCATGTTGGAGTATAACAAATTAGAAAATAATTGTAACCACTAAATCTGATACAGAGACATTAGTAATGCAGGAAAGTTCAATATATGCTGAAAAAATATGTTTTTTCACTTTGTGTGTGCTTCACCTTAAATTGTATATTCCTGCACATTTAGCCCTGGTAAACATATTCCACACTAAAAGAGATTAGATCTACATTTCCGTGGCAGTGGGAAGTAGCCTGATCTGTCTCTGAATTGGGAATCACATTGGTCAATCTTTACAGTGATTTGGGCATTGGCTATAGGGCTCACTTGGTTAATTTTAGCAGTTTTCGGTCCTGCTATATAGTCAGCATATTTGCAGCACTCTGTGCTCATTTTCACAGAACTCTCATATGCTTGGCATCACTAACACACTCTGAAAGGGTCCTGAATTAATCCTGCACCATCCTTGGCAGATAAGAGATTTATTTTACTGTTTTGCACTTTGCATAACTGAGTTAGAGTACTATTGCTTTATTTGCTGACATTTGCACTTTAAATCATTTTGAAGTGCCCTAACTTTGCATGGTTTGCTCATTGCTGAAACCTACGCTTTTGAGAAGACTTCAAAGCAGTGCCACTGTGTAATTTGCTGCTTTGTCCTTGTTGCTTGTACTTAATTGTTGCATTCCTGCACTTTAGGTCCTGCTAAATGGATTCTGTATTAAGAGGGATTAGGTTTGCATTAAAGTGGTAGTTGGAGTTAGTCTGATCTGTCTCTGAGCTGGAAATCATTTTGGCCAGCCTTTAGTGTGATTTGGTCATTGGTCAGAGGGACATTGTATTTGTTTTTTTTTTTTTTTCAATAATTTTATTTATTCTTTTCATCAATACAGAATAGCAAACAAAATACAACAAGAAGAGGTATCACATTCCCAATAAGACAGTTGTTATATATTGAGGTTAATACAAAGAGAGATAAAAGTTAAGCAAACCCCATTTCTCGGTCACCCACATCCCCCAGAACCTTTTCTTAAGTTTTTCTGTCTATTCCTTCTAGCATGTCGAGGGATCAGTTGCTAATGTCCTCTCCTGCTCAGCTGGTGAACCTGGGAATATTGAGGCAATGTTACAATTGCCTCATGTACACAGACAACCCTCTCCTCCTCCCACAAAACACAAATACATGCGGGAGATGCAACTATATGGCCAAACTGGAGGCTGAGCTCTCTCAACATAGGACTGGCATGACCAGACAGGAGGAGAAGGTAACCACACACACTATAGACCCAGTCTCACATAATACCATCACAACCTCAAATCATACACATAAAGACACAAAGACATACTCGGAGGCTCTGATCAAAAATCTACCAAAACAGCAGAGGCCACCAAAGCAGACACCCAAACAACTACCACCTCAGAACACAACACCTGCAACACATAGACCACACAGTCAGAGTGTCAAGCAGTCACAGCCCTTAAGGCCAAACACAATGCCAGACACACTAGTCATTGGTGACTCCATAGTCAGACACACTGACGTCCCGCTCACCAGACTGAGTAAGGAGAAGGTCACAGTAAGCTGTCTGTCGGGTGCTAGAATCCGCCACATAACGCATGCACTCAGGTCTCTCAACAGCAGGTACAAGTACGACTCAATCATTGTCCACGCTGGTGTTAACGACCTGAGACGTACCTCCTTGGACTACATGAAAAGAGACGTAGAGGAGCTCTCTGATTATGTAGCCCAAGCAGGTATGACCCTGACCTTGAGCAGTATCCTACCTTCACCAAGAATGATGCCACAATACAGAGATAAGATGATCAGCTTTAACAATTGGCTTAAACTCTGGTGTCATTCAAAGGGGATCCAATGTCTGTCTGCCTGGGATGACATGCTGGACAAGCCACGCTGCTTCGCAAGGGACGGCTTGCCCTTGTCACCCCTGGGATTCCGGATTTTGGCAAAGGCTCTTGCCACCCCCATAGTGCATTTTTTAGGCAAGGCTCAAATTCTAAACCTACCACCCTAAAACAAAACAAAGAAAAAAAAATAAGGGTAATGCTGCTCAATGCCAGAAGTCTCAACCTCAAGATGCACGCACTCGAGGCCCTTCTCAGTATGGAGAACATTGATGTCTGTGCTGTGACAGAAACCTGGTTCAAGGCTCCTGAGAGCACCCCAGCACTATCAGGTTTTACCTCATATCATGCGTTCCGGCACCAAAACCTGGACAATACCAAGAAAGGAGGAGGGGTATCCATATTCATCAAGGACACCCACACCTCAAGATTGGTGGCATCGCACGATGCATCGGAAACCATCCAGGTGCAATTAACCATAGGCAAGACTGCTCTGCAATTTGTAGCATGTTACAGGCCACCCTTGCAAACTCAGGAACCTCATATGGCCTTCCTGAAAACACTGGAGGGGATAAATGTATCTCCGAACACCATCATACTAGATGACTTCAACTACCCTAATATAGACTGGGAACACTACTCAAGCCCAAACACTCTAGCCCAAAAGTTCCTGGAATTCATAAACTCAAATGCCATGGAACAACTAGTCACCATCCCCACAAGAGGAGAAAACATACTTGATCTCATCATCACGAACATGGGAGCACAATGTTCAACGCCGAAGTATACCCTCACTGGTGAGATCTGATCACAAACTAATCTCGCTGGAGGTCCTCATCCCGCCCCACCGAAATGAAAAAGACCACAGTAAAGAACTTCTCGAAAGCCGACTTCACACTTCTAAAGACTAGTGTGGTCTCCTTTAAGGCCCCTGAGCCGGCGGTTAACATTACTCAAACCGCTGAATCACTTACAAATGCCTTCTACCAGCACCTGCAGGGCTGCATGGATCAGGCAATCCCAAGCAAAACAAAGACTCTTTGTACCAAAGGCAAGCGTCCAGTCTGGTGGACCCCAGCCATAAACAAACTCTACAACAAAAGGAGAAAGCTACTACAAGATAGAGCAAAATCCTTAAAAGGTAAAACACCGCTGATCACTATAAGTAAAAAGCTAAGAGCTCTCATAAAATCATCCAAAGCTAATTTTGAGAAACAAATAGCTAAGGACTCTAAAGACAACCATAAGGCATTCTTTAGCTATGTCAGAAATCTAGGAGGAAACTCCCAGATATGCTCAGAATTAGTTCAAAATGATGTGAAGATTACTGATCCTACAGACATTGCCAACATACTGGCTGAAAGGTTCAGTGCAAACTTCTCCCCCTCCCTAAAGGAGAGATATCTATACCAAATGATTGTAGCCCACCAAACATCTCTAACGCCCAGGTGAGAATTGCTCTCTCCAAGGCAAAGAACACAGCATCCATGGGACCTGATGGTGTCCCCGGCTGTGTGCTCCATGAACTCAACAAGGAATTAAACCCACAGTTAGGACAGCTGTTTAATCTTAGTCTCACCTCCGGATCTGCACTCCAGGAGTGGCGCACAGCGACTGTGGTCCCACTCCACAAAGGCGGTGCCTCCACCGACCCTGGAAATTACCGTCCCATTAGCTTGACAAGCCTTATCTGCAAAGCCATGGAGAGGATCATAATGGATCTCATAAATAAAGACATAGGGAACTTGCAGACTTTGGATCCAACCCAGTTTGGCTTTGTCAAAGGCAGATCATGCCTTCTAAACTTGGTTGACTTTTTCGAAACAGTCACCAAGGACATTGACGAGGGAAAGGCAGTCCATACAGCCTACCTAGACCTGGCGAAGGCTTTTGATACAATACCTCACTCGGGTATCATTGAAAAACTCATCAACTTAAATGTAAACCCATACATTACAAGATGGGTTGCAAACTGGCTGAGTGACAGAACCCACAGGGTCAGAGTTGCTGGCGCCATGTCAGACTCAAAGCCTGTCACAAGTGGTGTCCCACAGGGCTCAGTCCTGGGCCCTCTCTTGTTTGGCATCTACTTTTCTGAAGTACAAGCAAACACAGGAGGGTTATGGCTGACAAAGTTTGCAGATGACTGCAAACTGGGCACCGTAGTTGAAAACACATCCGACACAGATATCCTTCAGAAGGGTCTCACAGAAACGGATAACTGGAGCCATGGCCTAAAGTTAAATGCCAAGAAATGCATAGTCATACCCTTCGGGAAAAATAAGGTTACCCCTAGCTACCATATAGGTGGCAATCCCCTGAACACAGAAGAAGTTATTAGGGACCTGGGAACCCAGGTTGACAGTAGCCTTTCATTCGACACTCATATTGCTAAAGTAGTAAGGAAGACCTTCTACATTGCCCACCTTATCATGAAGGGATTCACATCTAGATCAAGGGAAGTCATAGTCTCCCTATACTCATCACTCATCAGACCAATGATTGAGTACAATGCCCCATTCGGAATGTATCTGACCCGACACTTGCAGCAGCTGGAGAGGCCACAAAAGTTCCTCACCAAAAGGATAAAGGGTCTCAAAAATATGTCTTATGCTGCCCGACTGAAAGAACTCCAGTTATATTCAGTTGCTTACCGCTTGCTCAGAGGTGACCTATGCCTGACATACAAGGCCATGTCAAACCCAGATTTGATGAACATGCTTCATCTCAAAAAATCTAGATCCCTCAGAGCCACAAGGGCGGGAGACTTAAACCTCGACACGGTTATTAATAGGACATGCTGGAGGGATAGATTCATCACCCAAAGACTCCCTATGCTGTGGAACAAAATCCCGGTTTATGTGAGGCAGAGCACCTCGCTGGCCTTGTTCAAGAGGAATCTTGACCAATGGATGGGAGATCGCAGATACACCCCAGGGGTTACCTCAGTGTCACTGCTCGACAGAGGCACAGCAAAATAATGGGCATAGTTTCTCCAAACTAAAGCCACAAAACTATGGGCTAGGCTTATAAATGCCCTCGGGCAGATAGCCTAGTATGAACCTATGAACCTATGAACCTAAAACTAACTAACAATAATATTTACACTATATACATAGACGCTTTCAATATTCAGAAAAAAAGGGTGTTGCAATTCAGTAAGAGTTGTTGTGGATAGAAATTTAAATTAGAGAAGGGAAAGAAGAGAAATGAAAACTTACATGGATCATGGGTATTAATTAATTTAGAACCTCTTAATCGTAGTTAAGTCTGGTTATTTGTGGTAAGTTAAGCAAGAATAATATTAAAGACTTGTTCCCATAATTTCCTAATCTTATTGTTTTTATTCTCCTTGTCGATTAAAATTGTTTGGGCTAATAGGTGTTTAGTCGCCATTATTCTAAAATTCTCCCAAGAGATGTTAATTGCGTTAAGCCAATTGGTTGCTATATAAAGTTTCATTAAAAGGAAAATGTTGATCAGTGTAACTGCTTGTGCTTTAGGAATATTGTTTGGTAAGATATGTAAGAGAGTAAATTCCCAGGTAAGAGTAGATGTTTGATAGCCCATTTTTTTGTAGTTTAAGTTTAAGGGAGTTCCAAAGTTTAAATACACACTTACAGCTCCAGAATAGATGTAATATATCAGCTGTTTGGTCTTTACAGTGAGGACAGAATGAGGATTTCTTAGGGTCGAATTTATGTAGAATGGCGGGAGTGAAATATGCGTTATTATACATCATAAGTTGTGTGAATGCTAGTTTTTTAAGAGGTATAGATTTAATTGTTAGGTTAATTGCTTGGTTCAGTTGTTGGTTATCAATGGAAGAATTAATCTTTCTCCAGTAGTCTGAAACAAGTATATCTTTGTGGAATTTGATGTCTTTTATTAAATTATATGTATTAGTGATGTATTTCTTAGATGAGAGGATGGTTTTCCAGAGTAAATTACAGGTTATTATATCACTGTTGGTTATATTGTAGTTTTGGAGATAACTAGTACATAGTTCTTTAATTTGTCTTAAAAAAGATTTGGGGAGATTCAATTGGCTCCTCATTTCTTGTAATGGACAGTTTAAATATGGGTATATGTCTTGGATGGTTGTATTAATTACTCGAGGATAGGAGTTCAGGTTTATGGTTTGGTTGTTTATTTTAGGGTTGGGATCTTTGTGCAATGGTTGTAATATCATCATAGTTTGTGCAAGATTTAAATATTTAAAGAGTTTTTGTGTTATTGATATAGAGTGTTTCAGGGGTTCTATTATTTTGTATGATTTTAATAAATTTGTATTTATGAATGGTAGGGCTTTGGGGTTGATATCCAGGCTTTTGGTGTGTCTTTGGTATATTGTAAGCCACAGTGGGGACCAATCATTATTCTTTGGGTTGTATTCAGCTATTTGCAATACTCTTGTTAGAATTTATAATTAGATAATATATCTAGAAATTGGGAAGGTCTAAGCCACCTTTATATTTTGGGGTCGTGAGTTTTTCATATGAAATTCTGTTTTTTTTTTTTTTGGTTCCCATATGAATTTTGCAAACAAAGTATGAATTTGTTAAAACATTTATTGGGTATGTTTAGTTGAGTAGTCATGAATATATAAAGTAATCTGGGTGGCACATTCATTTTGATTACAGCGACTTTGGCCATAAATGGTAATTTTAGATTTTTCCATCTATTTAGGTCTAAAATAATATTCTGCCATTTTTGCGTTATATTATTTAAGTAGAAATCTTTATTGTTTGTGGAGAAAGTAATGCCTAGATAGTTAATTACTTCTTTTGTTTTTAATTTGCCTACCAGAGGTAAGAGTGAGAATGGTTTAGGGGTTTTTAAAGGAAATATGCTAGTTTTTTTAAGATTTAGTTCGTAGTTTGATATCTTTGAGAAGTGTTCCATAGCCGATAGTATTTTATTTATATCTGAGGTTGGCATGGTACAGTAAATATTCAAATCATCAGCAAAGGCTGATAGAAAAATGTTGGTGTTATATATTGTTGGGGGATTAAAATAAAGATTTTGTTTAATACTTAGGAAGAGTGGTTCTAGGTATAAATTAAAAAGTATAGGAGATAGTGGGCATCCTTGACGGGTTCCATTTTTAATTGAAATTCTTTTTGACCAGGTTTTGTTAATGTATAGAGATGTATAGGGGTTATTATATAGTATTTGTAGAATTTGGATAAACTTTTGGGGTATATTAAAATAAAGTAACATTTGGTGTAGAAATTTTATATTTACTCTATCAAAGGCTTTATGAGCATTGATATCTAATGCATATATGTTTGAATTAATATGATTAGTATAAGAGATTAGTGCATTGAGAGTTAGTGTATTATTACTCGTTTGTCTAGATGTTGTAAAACCAGATTGTTCAGGGGAAATAATTTTGTCTAGTAGGTTTTTCAGTCTGTTTGCAAGTATGGATGTTAATATTTTGGTGTCAATGTTTAACAGTGAGATAGGTCTATAACTATCTGGGTTTTTTTGGGTCCGCTTGTTCTTTGAGTATGAAAATAGTTTTACATGCATTAAAGTGCAAATCATTAATTTTATTGTTTATATACAATTCAGTATATGGAACAGTAGTTGGGCTAATATGGGGGAGAAAGTTTTGTAAAATTCAACCATACGGCCGTCTGGGCCTGGAGCTTTATGTGATTTCATTTGTTGAATTGCTGTAGTTATTTCACTAATAGAGATATGTTCAGTTAGTTTTTCCTGTTGTTTTAGGTTTAATTTTGGGAAATTGAGTTTTTGGAGAAAACATGCTCTATCTTCTTTTGAGGATATTGATAATTGTTCTCCATAGGTCTGAGAGTATATTAGTTCAAAAGTTTTAATAATATCTTCCATTTTGGTGTAATGATTATTTTCATAGAATATTTCAGATATTTGGGAGTGAGGTTTAGTTTGGGTTATAATTCTGGCCAGTGCTCGAGATGGCATTTGTACTTCATTAGCGTAGTTGGCTAACATTCTGGTTTCATAGAAGGATAGTTTGTTGTTTTGTAAGAGGTATAATTCTTTTTGAAGTTTCATTATTTCTGTTTCTGTTTGAGTTTTATAGTTAGCTAACAGGTCATTCTCGAGCTTTTGTATCTTGGTTTCTAAATCCTGCTCTTCTTTAAGTTGAATTTTTTTATAGTAGGCTGCTTTTTTAATAAAAATTCCTCTAATTTGAGCTTTGGTTGCTGCCCATTCAATATGTGGGGGTAATTGAGATTTAAGAATGTTAGACATGGTTAGTTTGAGTAAGGATTGGATATCATTTACTATCTCCTTTTTGGTTAGAAAGTTGGGGTTCAGAGACCAATTGTAGCCTTTTCTCATTGTACTATTCTTTGTAATTCCATCAAGGTTTAATGTAATTTTGGAGTGATCTGAGAGGTATCTAGTGTGGATGGTCATTTTCGGGTCTATTTTAATGAATGAGTCTGAGATTAGAAAAAAGTCTAGTGGCATTGCGAGTAAAATGTGAATCTGTTAGATTTATTAATACTATCTCCATAGTTAAAAGGGTCATATAATTTATAATCCTGGATAAGTTCTCTTAGGGCTAAATGAGCTTGTTTGTTAGGTATTATAGTTGTACTTGATTTATCTTGGTCGGGATTTGGATATGTGTTCCAGTCTCCACCCAGGACCATATAATGATTTTGGAATTTATTTAAGATAGGGTATAATGAGGCAAAAAAGATGTGTTGATTTTTACAAGGAGCGTAGACATGAAGGATAAGAAGAGGTTTAGAACGATTTGGGGTTAGAATAGTTACATAATACCACCTTCCTTCCTTGTCTACTTTAGTTGCTAAAATTTTGTCTTGGAACTGTTTCTTGATTATTATAGCTACCCCTGCACTGTTAGTTTTGCCTTCGGAGGCTATAATATCCCTTATCCATTTTTTCCCTCTAATTTCTGACCATTGTTCAAGAGTCAGATGTGTTTCCTGAACTAATATGAAGTTTGTTTTTGCTTTTAGGATGAGGTGTAAGAAAAGTTTTCTTTTTTTCTTATTCTGGAGACCTTTGATATTTCATGAGTCAAATTCCCACATTTGTGTGTCTGAGATGTTGGCGAAGTAAGTCTTGTGTGATTGTTTGTGATAATAATTTTTGATTATGTATTAATAAAATAAGATTCCGAAAGCATCCTATTGTTCCCATCCCAACCCCGTGCCTAACCACTACTCCCATGGACCACGAATAAAGCAGGGAATAGGTAGTTATTAACTTTAGAGATCTCAAATTCAATAATGTATTTACATAATGAGTTTTAATATTTAAGTGATAAATGGTAACTAATGTCCCTGCAAATATTTTCTCTACATTGACAAAGCTTAACAAGCTAATTCTCTAAAAAAGCACCACTAATCTATCCCTAACCTCCTCAATATATTTTGTTTAAACCTAGTAGAACAGCTAGAGTATATAATCTATAAGGTTAGTAACCATTAAGAGATATGAATTTGAAAGCTGTTAGTAGAACTATTATATTGGGTAGGGGTCAATCTAAGTTATTCAGATTGTTGTATTATCTTCATTGCTCCCTACATATTATCCAGTTAAGTCATTTCCAGGTAGCATAACAAGTTGTCTTTATTCCTTAAATGAGTTCAGGTCTTTTAAAAAGGGACTTTAAAATTGTAGTAGATTTCAAAGATTTTTATAGGGCTGTATATATGAATGTTAAATAACATAGTGTTATATTAGAAACTATTGGTAGAGCTGTTAATCTTCTCCTTTAATATTCATCACTATTGTTGAGCCAATAATAAGATCCAATATTATTTTATGTATTCATCTCTGCCTCCTGTTTCTTCCCCCTACCGTCCACACCTTTTCTTCCCATTATATGCAATGTATAGGGCTGCGCTCTTACATTGATCTATTTTTTTGTTTGTGCTGTCCATCAGTACTGACATGTTTGTGGTGAAGATGAGTACATGGAGTATATGAATTTCACCTGTGATTTTCTACTTTAATAGGAAACTACAGAGCAGCAGCTCTTAAAATCCCCAGCTCTAGCATCAAAATGACTTTGTATCATTCTAATTGTTGCTTGAGTTCTATGTCCAGTTTCCTCCAAATCATGTTACCACGATCAAGGGGCTTCACGTGGTTGAACTTTAGCAAATTGCTGCACATCATAAGATGTTTGGGGCTTGAGACTTTTGGAGAGGACTTTACAAATTTTCCCATAACTGATCTAAATACACGAAAATTCTACTATAAGCTCTGGTGGCATTGTCTTTTTTTGAAAGAGCAGTCAGTTGAGGACATGACAATAAAGAGCTGAGTGTCAGTTTACAGTATATTGTAATTAAAACTGAAAATACTTTTGTTTTACTTTGTTTTAGGATTTAAGTCATATATTTCCTGCATAGACTTATAACCTAAACCCATGTAAGTGCACTAACATAAGCAAGAAAAGTGAAAACATTATTCTCTTACAAATTGCATCCTGACGTGCCTTGTCAGTGAAATCATTCTTCCTGACCACAGATGGCTGAGGTTTACTTAGAAGACCAAAACTGTTTATATGAGTTACAGCTCATCATGAAAAATTCTAAAACAGTATAAAAAACATTAATGCTAGCTCTTCATGGGTGACCTAGAATAAACCCTTAGCATTGAATTTATGTCAAATTTATACTAGTGGCTACATGTGAACCTGTACATTCAGTAAGAAGTTTGTTGTATAAAAGAAATCAGATTTAAGTTCCCATGTAAACACACACACAAGCACGCTGCCACCCACAAACTTGAAGTCTTACAAATGAAATCATGCCACTTATTTTTTTATATTCACTGATTCTGATAATCATGTGCTAATAGTGGTCATGCTGTATGTGTCCAGCCTTGGACTTCTAAATCAAGCAAGAGCATCTGTATAATAGGAATGGCTACTCTGAGGTCTATGAGTTACATTAAAATGGTGAAGTGTGAAGCCGAACTCGTAGAGACTGCAACTGAGCAAAAGTCAAAGTCTGAGGACAAATCGGCACTAATGCAGCTTCATCTACCAGTGTAGCATTGGGATGTTGCAAAAAACGGAATATTATGGTGAAAACATACCCTGATTCAGCGGAACATGTAGGTTTCACACAGATGTAACTTCCAGCTAGAAACTGAACTAAAAACAATTGTTACGTGGTTATAAATCTAACCGCTGCTGTCTAAAACTAGGGGATTTCTTGGTGCTCACTTTGCGAGAATAAGAGGGTTCTAAGTGGTTGATCAAACATAGGGGGACCATTTAGGCATGTTACGTGTCCTGGAAGTGTCATGATTTAGCAGCGTAAGGTGTAGAGCATGCTAGAGCACTTTGGTTCCTGGCATGGGAAAGTCCAGAGGGGGAAGCAGAGGTGAATTCCTTCGGTAAAACCTCGTGGCTTGTGAAAAGATGGTAAAGGACTATAATATCGTTGGTAGTGGCCTACAAAGACCCAGGATGAGTCCGGAGGCTAAAAATCCATCTTGAAGTGCCAAAATGCAAACGAACATCTGTCCTATCATCAGCGATCGCTCCGGTGAGTATATTTAACATTCCATTGTTGGGATTTTTTGATAGGATGGGATTTTTTTGAAGACAGCAAGAAAGGTTTGTCTGGCATCTTTTTGGTTGGAAATTGTGTGTTTATTCCCTTCTAGATGGAAAGTTAGTGCGTTAGGGTATTTCATTTGAAATTTAATTTTTCTTTCGATCAGGAACTTGCAGTAAGGGGAAAGAAGCTGTCTTGCTTGTCTTATTTGAAGGGGCAGATCTTGGATCAACGTTATTATGTTATTGCTCCAGTTTATAGTTCCTCCGCTTTTTTTACAGTCAGCAAAACTGTATTAACATCTTGAAAGTTTAACAGTTTAGCATATACAGGTCTGGGTTTATATAATACTTGGGCTTCTCTCAGTTCTCTATGGGCTCTTTCTATTATTATTTGTTTAGCTGATCCAGGATCTTTAAGCAGTATGCTGAATATTTGTATGATGGAAGGAATCAGTTCATTGTGGGTTATAGATTCTGGTATGCCTCTTATGATGATATTATTTCTTCTGGATCTTGCTTCCAGATCTGTAAGTTTTGCTTGGACGTTTTGGATTTCTTTATCATGAGAGTCAGAATTTTTGGTTATTAGTGTTATTTTCTCCTCATTTTCTGTGATTTTGGCTTCAGATTTATCCAACCTGTCCATTATTTGATTAAAGGTGACTCAGTGCTTATAGTTGTATAGATAAACCTTGTATTGCTTCTTGGATGGGAAGTAAGGGTGTCTTAATGTCCTCCAGGTTTGCTGGTTGATCAGATTTATTTTTGTTTGCAGTTTTAGATGCATCTGGTTGTTTTGTTATCTTCTGTCTCTTAGAGTTTAAATCTTTTTCAGGAGAGTCCTGTAAGTACAAGTAACAACTTAGTAGTCAGCTGTTAATCCCTCTTGTACCACCACTAGAAAAAAAGCAAATATTAAGGATTTATAAGCATGGGTTTCCACTTTCCTACTATAGCTATGGCCAGCTTGGTGGATTTGGGTATCCTGAAGCAATGCAGAGATTGTCTCATGCTTACTCCAAACTACCTAATTCTGAAGCAAACTGAGATTATATGCAAGCAATGTAGTTACACAATGTCACTGGGTACAAGGCTTTCACTTATCAACATAAACAATACCAGACAGGCTGGCAGCAACACACCTGCTATACATAGTATGGACCAGGCACAGAGATCCAAATATGCTGAGGGTCTTAAATGCAATCTTCCAAAACCTCAAAAAGCCTCCCAGATGCTACAAATAAACCAAGTATCCTCAGCAACATCTACAGCACTCTGCTAAGAAAGCATTCAAAAAAACAGATATGCAGCATCATTACAAGGTGTCTCAACCTGTAAGTCTATAAGGCAAACCACCACACAACACACTATTTTATTCATATGAGACTCTACTGTGAGATTCACAGATGTCCCAGATGTCTCACCAGGCTGAACAAGGAGAGAGTCATGTTCAGCTGCCAGGATCTGCTAGATCATGCATATATTCAAGTCATTGCACCACAAGTACCAGGCGTTTATATCACATTATCGAAAGTCGATAACGTTGAACACCATTTAATTGAATCTAAATAATCTAAAGTACACAATATTGAACATTCAGAACAGCAAATGTTTTCCCAGGGAAAAAAAATTGCTATTCCGAAACACATTCACACAACACAGGCACACCAAAAAAACAGCAATCCATAAATTTACACTTAAAATCATACATCTAACCCTACACTAAACTATACAAACACTACTATCTATCCACTTACTTTAACCCAACCCTAACCCTAAGGTCCGTCACTATCGCACACTCACCTTACCCGCGTCCTAACCCTAACTCACTTAACCCACCCCTAACCCTAAATTCTGTCACTATCGCACACTCACCTCACCAGCGCCCTAACCCTAACTCACGTAACCTGCGCCCTACACTTAATGTCTACACAATCACACACTTACCTGAACCCCCGTAACTTTCCACCACAGTGCTAAAAACAGCAAAGCCAGAGAAACGGACAACCAAATTCTTTCCCTAGGAAAGAATTCGATGTTCTGTAGCTTCGTTATTTTTAGAGTTTGATGCATAGTGTTTGACATTGTGGCATTCGACGTTATCGGCTTTCGATAACATGATATGAACCCATTACCAGGATGACTCCATCATAGTCCATGTGGGTGTAAATGACCTGAGACGTACTTCACTGGACTATACGAATACAGATGTGATACTTATGAATACAGATGTGATACTCTTGGACTATGGATCCCAGGCCAATATTAGCCTAGTATTCAGCAACACTCTACATTCTCCAAGGGGTCTACTATACATGATCGAAATTTCAAAAAGCCGAAACCCATAGGGCTGAGACCATATGTTCAACTTTTGAAATTTCGAACATGTAAAACAAAAAAACAAAAAAACCCAAAAACCTACCTACATGTTTCTAGCGGGGGGGGGGGGCAAGCCATCCTGCACCCCCTGTGGGCCCACACCCCCTGCTATTTAAATGTACCAACTCTGAGATCGCACTAACAGGGCAGAAAATGGAAATGTTCCCATTCTGCACTATAGGGATCTGTCCGTTCTGAACGTTTGAACTTTCAAAAGTCGATCATATGGTCTCAGCCATATGATGGTTGGCCTTTTGGAAGTTCAATCATCTGTAGGGGACCCCTCCAAGGATGATGCCACAGTAGCAAAAGAAGATAATCTGACTTTATTAACTGGATTAGTTTTTGGTGGCACTCCAAGGGAGTACAATATTTGTCTGCCTGGGAGAATATGGTACACAGACCATGTTCATTTGTCAGGGATGGTCTGCACCTGTCTCCCCAAGGTTTTTGAATACTGACTAAAACATAGTACACCCCTATAGTGTCTCTTTAGGTAGTGCCAGCCTGATAAACCTACCAGCATAGCTAAACCAGCTCAGAATAATCTAAAGGTGTTATTGCTCAATGCCAGGAGTCTAAAAAGGAAACTCCACTTACTGCAAAATTTCCTCATCCTGGAGAGTATAGATATTTGTGCAGTTACCAATACTTGGTTTAAAGCCGGACTGGACACCCTACCAGTGCAGGGCTATAATACCTTCACACATTTAGACCAGCTGCATCACAGGTAGGCTCTAAAGGTAGAAAAAATCTCAATTTAAGCCAAATACAAATACATCTCAATGCTGGTCAAACAATATGACAAACCTGACCTTCTCCATTTCCAACTTACCATAAGTAAAGTGTCACACCATATCCTTGCAAGCTATATTTCCCCAGCCATGAACCAGGAAGCCCATACAACATACTAGAATGTACCAGAGACATTTCCCATTCAACCCGATACAATATACACTGGACTTTAACAACTCCAACATTAACGTGGAATCTTATATGTTCTCAAACAAGCATGCCCAGAGATTCCTGTACTTTGTTAACAGGAACATCCTTGAACAGTTAGTTGGGATACTGACCAGGGGTAAAAACATCCTTGAGTTGGTCCTTACAAACATGGAGGAAAGATGCACTCTGCCTATTGTAAAGTTTATTGGTCATGTCAGACCACAAAGCTGTCTCTTTTTAAATAAATATTAAGTCGGAGATCCCAGCTAACCCCAGAACATTTAAAAACTCTTCTAAGGCTAATTGCCTCCTACTAAGTAACAGTCTAGCAAGATTTCAAGACCCAAGAACAGAATTGCCTATGTGGCATTGTTCATAGAAACCCTGTACAATCATGTAAATGGCTGCATAGAGACAGCTGTACCTACCTGAAATAAACATAGGACAACCTCCAAAAACAAGTTGCCCTGGTGGAGTCCTAAGATGTATAATAAAAGAAAGAAAATCATGTCCAAAACCAGGAAGGGCATTGCCCAGCAAAGAAAATACTCACCTATCAATCTGAACAAGCAACACAGGGGACTTATCAAGTCTACCAAAGACAAATTTGAGATAAAAATAGATCCCAGACTAAAGACAACCATAAAGCTTTTTTCAGTTATATCCACAAATTTAAAGACAACATAGCTCTCGACCTCTTAGTGTAAAAAATAAGGACAAAGCTCAAAATAATGGGGAGACATAGGCCCAAAAATAGGTATAGATCTTAATATTGCTCTTGTAAACTTAGAAAGTTGCTAAGATAACTGGATTTGTGTTAGTGCGCATTTTTTGAAGAATATGAAGTCTGAAACTGCAGACCAAAAATATGAAGCAAAAATCTGGGCATTTTTCAAAAACCTGGACAGTTGAGAGGTATGCTAACAATGTGCTGAACTAATGGAACTGCCTATATGGAGCCAGAAGATATAGAAAATCTGCTGGCCATTAAATTAAGCTCAGTTGTTACCCCCTCATCACCCCCAGTCACCCCCCCCCAGAAAATACCCTCTACCATTTCTCCATGAATTATCACTAGGGTACATGTTCTTACTGTACTCTCTAAGGCCAAGAACACTGCTTTGATGGGCCTTGCAATATCTTGGGATGCATCCTCAATAGCATGAAACATGACCTATCAGGCCCACTAGAATCTCTATTTACCCACAATCTCCATGCAAGCTCATGGATCGGATAAACAATGACATAGGAAGCCATCAGACATTGGACCCTAACCAGTTCAATTTTGTCAAAGGTAGGTCATGTCTACTTAACTTGGTGAACTTCTTTGAGAAGGTCACTAAAGCTATGGATGAGGGCAAAACAGTGCACACACTGTATATCATGATCTGGCCAAGATATCTGACACAACCTCGTTCATGTATTGTAGATAAATTTACAAAATTAGGCATAAACCCATATGTCACCCAATGGATAGTTAGCTGGCTCAGTAATAGGACACAAGAAGATAGGTTAGGAGAATCCACCTCTACAAAGAGGTCAGTCATTAGCAGAGTTCCACAAGGATCATTGGATCATTGCTGGGGCTTCTCCTTTTTGGCATCTACTTCTCTGAAGTCAAGGCAAACATCATGGGCCTCTGGTTGACTAAGTTTACAGATAACTGCAGTCTAAATGGGTCACTGAATTCCCTAAAGACATATATACCTTTCAAGAGGGCCTGAGACAGATAAACAACTAGTGCCAGAGCCACATGAAAATGCTACCCTTTAGAAAGATGGTCAGCACTGGAAATTGTCACATTAATAATACACTCCTAAAAGTAGACCCAGTGGTCAGGGATCTGAGAACACATTTGATAGTAATCTGATGTTTAACCACCACACATCTACTGTGGTGAGAAAATCAGTCTATATTACACAATTTATAAGTAAGGGCATTGTATCCAGATGCAAGGTTATTGTTCCACCGTACTCTGCTATCATCAGAATAGTCATTGAGTACAATGTACTATTCTACATGTGATCAGGCACTTGCAATGGCTTGACAGACCACAGAGTTTCATCACAAAAAGAATATGTGGACCATCTTAAAGCCCTATTTGTGTAGTTAGTCTTCAACAGACTGCTGCATGCTGTTCTATGCGTAGCCTACAAGGCATCCTCTGATCCCACACTGATGGATCTGTTTCACGTCCACAAAACAAATAGCATCAGAAATAATCAATCTAAGGACTCAGACTTCATCTGCAACATAAACAAGGCATGTTGGAGGAACTGGTATGCGTCTCAAGGAATATCTCTTCTCTGGAACAGGTTTCCCATCTATATGAAGCATCCATATGCAGCAAAGCTCATCCCTAACCATATTCAAATATAAGTTGGACTGACAGATGGAAAATCACAAATTTACTCCTGGTTTAGCACTTATGCCCATAATGGACAGGAACAACCTGAGAACATTGAATGTGCACAAACCTGTATTGTAAAGGTAGGACTCCTAGGGGTACTGATATGTCAGCAACATTTTGGCAAATTTGGGGCATGCTTGGCTTGTGGGACAACAGCCCAGTAACCACCTATGAACCTATGAGGTTCCTTTCTGCCAGACACATTAATAAACCTGAAACTTTTGTTTTCTGTAATCTACAGTAACTTTGTGTTACTTTGGTAGAGGAGAGAAACAATGGGTAATTCATGCTGAAGTCTGGGAAGCAGTATATTTAGAGTTAAAGTTTGTCTAGCCTGTGGAGAAAGTAGGTGTGACATTTTGTAAGACAGCTTGATTTTTTTTAACTCTTTATCTACTTGGCTTTCCTATGCAAGAAGAAAAGTTATGATATCCATCAAGACGTATTCAGAGATATTTCTGCTGCTGGTTTGGGTCAGAGATATTCCTCTTGGGTCCTTGGCAGTTAAGTTCTTAAGGTTATATAATCCTGTGGAGTCTCCAGCATCATTGCTGATTTCTTTTTTTGGGTTTACGGTTGGCATAATTTTTCCAAACCACTTCCATGCTGACATGAAATCTTCCTGCATTGAATTAGCAAAGGCATTTTGTGACTTATATGATCTAGTAATGACTATGTTACCTGTGTATAGGATACAGTATACATACCGTACATCTGAAGAGAGAATTTAAAAACAAGTAAAATACCAGGGCCCAAGCACAGACTCCTGAATGACACCGGAGTTCTGCTAGTTCCATCCAGAGCAGATATTGCCTACAACCCTGAATTTCTGTTAGCTAGGTAGCTTGCAAACTACTGCAAACTCCAGAGGAGAAACCACATTTACTTAGCTTTTGAAGAAGTGTGGCATTATCTACAGTTTTGAAAGTTCTTTCCAAAACCAGAACTGTTGCACCTCTCAGTTTTTATTTATCCATGTTTTTATATATTTCAGCAATTATGACAGAAATTACTGCAAGTTTACTGTAGCTGAGGAAGAATCCATGTTGCTTGTTAGTGTGGCACATTTTGGATATACTCCATTATTTGAAATTCCTTTTTGCTAATATTTTGACAAGCAGACAACAGAAATTATTTACAGAGGTAGGGTTAGAAATTTTATTTACTGGTTTTAGACCAGCTAGTATGCAAGAAGGGAAAAAAGCTGAAAGTGTCTAAATGTTTATCATGAAATATCTTACATCTAGGCTGATGAGGCAGCATGATGCAACAGAACTTCTGCATATCCAACTTACTATCTGTAAAGTCCCTTACCGGATTATGGCTAGATACAGAAATCTCCTTTATGACCCTAGACAGATACAACACCACTTACAAGAACTGGACTCCCTCAGAGTTAAACCCAACACTATTTTCTTGGGTGACTTTAACTCTCCAACTACAGACTGGGAAACCTACGCCACCACTAGTGCCCAAGCACAGACATTTATTAATTTACTGTTTGTTCACTGGGTAAGTCGACTGTTCTATTCACTCTTTTCAGCCAGGACCTAAGATTCCTGGGCTCTAATACAAATGCTCTGGAACAACTAGTGAGAGTATCCACTAGGGTTGAAAACATTCCTGACCTTATCCTTATTAATGTAAATGAGTCACACTCCATCTCCTGCGTATCATCTTCAGTCATCAGGTCAGACCATAAAAATGATTCCCGTGAAATACAATTGAAACCTGAGATATCAGCAATACCTAGAACTTTTATAAACTACTCCAACATGAACTTCCTACTACTGTGACTACCCTGGCAAGTTTCAACTCCTCCCAAACCCATTAAACTTTGCTAAGTATGTGGAAACATACTCCACTAACTTGTACCACCATGTACCACCATGTCAACTACTGCAGAGAAGTAGCTGTACCCTGTAGGAATAAATGTAGGGCTAACCCCAAAAACAAACCTCCCTGGTGGAACCACATCATAAACCAGCATTAAAATATAAGCGAAATATCAGAAGAGTACTCCACAAAAGACTAGATCCATCATCGTTGAAAAAAGCAACTCTGGAGTTTAATCAAAACCACTTAACTCATTCACTTCAATGGAGCTCAGGAAGTTTGCACTGTAACTTCCAGTGGGTGGAGCCTAAGCCTTTTGACAGAATCAAATTATATCCTCACATTTCAAACAAATGTTCATATCTCTGGAACTGGGTCTATATTAGAACACCGAAGTTTTAAAACATCGAATGTTCTAATATCGACCCCAAAACAGCGAACGCTGAAAATAGCGAAGCTGCAGAACACCAATTTTTTTCCTAGGGAAAAAATTTGGTTGGCCATTTCTGTGGCTTCGCTATTTTCAACGCTGTGGTGGAAAGTTGTAGGTCAGTTCAGGTAAGGGTGCGATTGTGCGGACATTAGGGTTAAGGCACGGGTTAGGTGGGTTAGGGTTAGGGCACAGGTGAGTTGAGTGTGCGATAGTGACAGACTTTAGGGTTAGGGTGGGGTAGGTGAGTTAGGGTTAGGGCGTGGGTCAGGTGAGTGTGCGATAGTGATGGACCTTAGGGTTAGGGTTAAGGTAAGTGGATAGATAGTAGTGTATGTACAGTTTAGTGTAGGGTTAGATGTAGGATTTTAAGTGTATGTGTGTGGATTGCTGTTTTTTTGGTGTGATTGTGTTGTGTGTGTACTCCTCGGAACAGCAAATTTTTTCCCAGGGAAAAAATTCACTGTTCTGACCTTTCGATGATATCATATTTCGAGATTCCAAGGTCGAGCTTATGGTGTTTGAGGTTTTAGAATTTTGACAATATGATATAGAACCCTCTGGAACCACAGTAGTTACTAAAGAACTGTACATGGCAAACTCTTCAGCACAAACTACTTTTATAGTGGTAGTATTCTTTAAGTTCTAGGTCATAAACTGAATTTTATAAGTCAAAATAAACACAGTAAATATTACATTGTAATATGTTGTGAACAATTTACAACATCTCAGCAACCACTCAATTTACACACATACTGTCAGCAGCATTTCATTAATCTAGTTGAGGGCTTTCATATGAGGCTAAGGAGTTCTGTCTGTGTTACTTGGTTGTTGAGATATTTAGAAAAATGTGAAAATTATATATATATATATATATATATATATATATATATATATATATAAATGAATATCATAAAAACAACAGTTAATATTTCTTTACCTGCATTAGACAGACCCCAAATATTAATGCACTTGAGTTTGCCGCTGTGTAAGCTTTAAGAAGAAATCTTTTAAAACCTTGTACATAGCATGATTTTGGAATACTGATGCAAATATGAACAAGCAATATTTGATGCTTAGATGCATCAGTAGAAGTTAACTGCAGATACACCTGGAAGTGTCACTCGGATGTAATGAGTTAAGCCAAGTTTGAGACAGCCTTATTTAGCTATGCTCACAGTGTTAAGAGCTCTACACAGTAATGTGCTGAGATGACTGTGAATGACACCACCTACAATGAAAATGAAGACATAACAAACTTACTAACTGATAAATTAATCTTCAACTTCACCCTCTATTATCTCATAAGATACCCTATTAACTAATACCCCTGCCCCCACACCTTCCTGAAAGAGCTGTCAAGGGCTAGAAATAGTGCATAAATGGGTCCAGACAAAATCTCAGGATGTGTCTTAAACAGCCTGAAATGTGATTTACCTGTTCCTGTAACAGTGCTGTAAAACCTCAGCCTCCAAGCAGGCTTTATATAAGTGAACGGAAAATAGAAACAGTCATATCCTTGCACAAGGGAGGGTCATCCACTGACCTGGGTCTGACCATTTCATTTGTAAGGCCATGGAAAGACTCATTATGGACTTAATCAATAAGGACACAGGGAACCTTCAGACACTTGACCCATCGAAGTTTGGGTTTAACAAAGGCAGGTCCTGCCTACTCAACCTAGTAAACATCTTCAGAAAGGTTACCAAAGCAATGGATAAAGGCAACATGGCGCACACCACCTATCTAGATCTGGCCAAGGCTTTTGACACCATAAGTGTAGGTCCACCCCACTTTCCTTTTCTGTAATATCAAACAATGTTACTTCTATTTCCCCAGACAACCATACTAAGCTCTTAGGGGTAATAGTAGATAATAATCTCAAATTCGATCTGCACGTCAACAAATCTATCAAAACCATTAATAAGAAGCTTGGCTCATTTTATAGAAATAAACCTTTTCTAACCCCAATAGCTAGGACCGCAGTTGCCAGCTCTCATCTTCTCTCTACCCTTCTATATGCTTCTCCTATACTCTCTAACCTAAACAAATCAGAGCTTATTAAGCTCTCTCACTGTTACAACCATATTGCCAGATTTGCCACCGGGTCCATGTATAGGACACATCACTGCCAAAACCTCAACCTCCTAGGGTGGCTAGAACTGCCAAGCTTACTTTATTCAGTTCAATCAGCTAATAGAAGCACATAATATTCTCAACCAATCTGAAAACATCCCCGCACTTAAAAATATCATAAAACCATATAGCAACTCCAGACCATTACGCTCATCCAACAAGCTATTAGTTCAAACACACAAAACAAATAACTCAGCTGCAGACTCTCTGTTTGCCAACTTTGTTGGCAAAGCTTGGAATTTGCTTCCAGCGAACCTTACCCATGAACCCACTCTAAGTCTCTTCAAAAAAGCCTCAAACAGTATTTTAAAATGCACTGGCTCTGCCATGTACCAACCCTGATTAATCTCCATAACTATTCCCTAACTTAACAGTACTGTACACACTTCTTGCCCACAAATGATTGTTGTGACCTTTATGGTCTGTACATTACTTTGCAAGTAATAATTGTTGCTGTAATCCACTTGTTTTATATTCTATTACACACTGTTCAAATTGTGAATCCCTATTGAGGGCCACACCTTACAGATTTTGTAATATGCTTGGCATGTATGTATGTATGTATGTATGATTTTTATCTGTGTAATTGGAGCTTTTCTCCCCAGGCCTCCGTTGAAAATGGACAAGTATCCAGTCAGACTATCCTGGTCAACAAATGTAAAATAAATAAATAAAATAAAATAAATAAATAAATAAACTCATTCAGGCATAGTGGAGAAACTTACACAACTGGTAATAAACCCTTATGTTACCCACTAGATTGCCAACTAGCTCACAGATACGACTCAAGAGGTCAAGATGGGGAAACTACCTCCACAAAAAGACCAGACACCAATGCAGTCCTGCATGGCGTATTACTAAAACATCTCTTTTTGGCATCTACATCCACAAAGTGAAGGCAAACACCAAGGGTCTCTGGCTGAAAAAGTTTTTGGATGACTACAAGTTAGGTGCAGTTACTGAATCCTCACATGACTCAGCCATTCTGCAGGAAGACTTGTCCCAAACAAATAACTGGTGTTGGAGCCATGGCTAAAACTAAATGTCAAAAAATTCATTACTGTACACTTTGGGAAGCCCACTTTCCAGGTAAAGTACCACACTGACAATACATAACTAAGAGTCAACCCTATTGTTAGGGATTTGGAAACATATGTAAACTATAACCTTATATTCAACCAGCATGTATCCACAGTGGCAAGATAGTCTTTCTATATTATGTAGTTTATAAGCAAATAGATAGCTTCCAGGTCCAGGAATGTCATTGTTTGCCTTTACTCTGATTTCATCAGACCAGTTATACAGTACAATGTCCCCTTTGGCATGTGTCTGGCCAGGCATATGCAGCAACTTGAATACTCACAGGGGTTTCTCACAACGAGAATACAGGGCTTAAAGCATAAGTCCTACACAGATGGCCTCTAAGCACCGTCACTGTAACCAGTATCCTACAGACTGCTGAGGAGGGGTCTGTGTCTGGCTTATAAGGCATCCTCTGACCCAATTCTAATGGATCTACTGCACATCCAATAGTCAATTGGTATAAGAAATAGTTGTTCCAGGAAAATAAAACTATTTGTAACCTAAACAGAATGGTTTGGAGAGACAGTACATCTTTGATAGGTTACAGACTCACCCTCCATGTAAAACAAAGTTCATCCCTTCCCTTATTCAACTGCAGCCTGTTATCTGTGGATGGGAGTGAAGAACTGTACCCCAGGACTGATCCCTGTACTACTTATGGACAGAAATAGCACCCAAATGCTCTTCCTACAGTATGGTTCCTATAAACACTCAATGGCATTCCCTAGAAATAATCACTATCTCACCCAGAAGTAATCACTATCCTATGGACAAGTACATAAATATAGACCTTGGAACTAGGTATGTGTAATTTAACTATGTGTAATTTTAATTACTTTAACCAATGGGTTAAGTGGCTAAGCTTAAAATGTTCCAGAAGGTTACTTAGCCTTGTGTTCACCTATGAACCCATGAACTTATGATAAGTGAGTGCTTAAAGTTGCAGGGAATGATTTATGTTATCATTGCTGTATTGCATATGTAGAAAGAATATTGCTACCTAGTTTTAAAGCCCAGGCTGTAAGCCATGGCATTCAGGACTGTAAGACATGTCTAATCTCCTGAATAGCTCTATGACATAAGGTTTTTGAATGCTTTTGAAATAGAAGGGGTAGTTGTTTACAATGTTATATGAAAGAGCTATGGTTTTGGTGGTGACATGTTAATATATTACTGAAGTATAAAACAGTACAGTAGAAATATTTAACTGTATCCTATCTATTATTTCCTTGTCTAGCATTTTGTCTGATGAGGCTTTAGGAAAGTTCTTGTTTGTCCTAAGAAAGACTGGTGTTTCCCAGAATATGCTGAGCACACTTGGCTACTTGCTGCTTCACATACTGAAGATTATTGTTATTTTAGTGGTAAGATTCAAATTCTGATAATCTGTTAGGTGTTTAAATTGTTTTGATCCCTTTTCCACTCTGACCATGATTCATTGTGAGCACTTATTAACAATCTTAACCCAGTGGTGAAACATGTAATAGATTTTCCTCTCACAATCTTCCTAGTTAGGAGTCCAGCTTTTCTGGTATTGTGGCAGTACGATTGCAGAAGGTCCAAAGATGTTATCATATCTCTCTACTCTTCTTTTACTAGGCCCGTAAACTGAATACAGTGCCCCCTTTGGCATGTACCTGTGCAGACATACGATCCAAAGAGAATTAACCAATGTTTCCTCACAAAGAAAATCAAGGTTCTTGGTTACATTTCCTATGCAGAATGCATCAAAAGTTCCATTTCTCTTTTCAGTCTCATACAGACTCCTTCAGAGTGACCTCTGTCTAGCATACAAAGCCTAGAACTACCCCATTCTGCATGACATCCTTTGTATTCGCGAAACAAGTAACATCATGAACACCTACACTAAACACCTCAGCTTTTTACTGTAACATAAACCACACATGCTGGCATGATAAATACATCACTCAAAAATTTCTTTCTTGCGGAACAAACTCCCCTTTCACATTAAACAAAGTAGTGCCTTCATCCGCTTCAAATGCAATGTGGATGAGTGGATGGGTAACTGTAAATACATCCCCAGTGTTCTCCTACAAACCCTCATAGAAAGGAAAAAAGTACCTCAGAACATAATTTATTCAGTCACTCAGCATAGCTAATCCTGTCTCCATAAATGGAGAGATGCATTACCATTCAGTTGTTCTGTGATGATCCATAATGATATATGAAAATACTCATTTCACCTCATACATTTTGTGTAATGTTTTCAAGAATTACTACTTGTGACTTTTTCTATAAGAAACTTGAAATAAATAAGTCCTTACATAATTTATTGGAAACTTTACAAATGTATCAGTCAGTGCCAAGCACGCTTATATCTGTTTTCAACAGTCATTTTTTTTTTAATCTATGATGCTACTTATAATATTGATTAATTATAACTGTATTTTAAAAGTCCTAGAACCAATCCACAAAAGTTCATACTCATTAAATCTGATAGGGTTTATAAAACACTTCTGCTAGAACCTGACTAGGTAGAATTTTCATAAATCATATTTATTAACATATTTTTCTGTTAAAAGATGAAGTCTTGGGATTAAAAAAAAAACACCAAGTTTAATAACTTGTAATACTACAACACTTTGGAGATCTCATGATGTTGGCACCATGATTTTACTACTGCTACAGACTTTACTATTTCTAGTAATTTATATAACAAAAAAATCATGGTAACACAGAAGATCTGACTAATTCTATTTTTCCACCACATACTCTGAATGTATGAATTCATGCTGGGTACAATTAAGGCTTTAGTCACAGTGATATTTTCATTGTAAGAGCAGGCAAATCCAGTTACCATATAAACTTTTTGTACAGGGAAATATGAGCTAATTGTAACTGATCTAGCAAAGGAAAAAATAAAGAGAAGACAGGAGTATGCAAACAAATTATGCATAGACACTGCATGTAATGCTCCATTATAGTCAGTATATTCCAAAAAATTCCTTGTAAGATGGATGCAAGGACCAAGATGTGATTCTTTGAAAATAAAGCCAAGTACATAGGCTGAACAGGACAAATCACCCAGTTCTTAACCTGTTCTATGACATGATGAAAGATAATAGCCCTCTGACTCTGCATGTTTTTTTAAATACATCATCTTATTTGCAGGAAAGATAAATTATTTGCTTTAGATTTTCTTTGTAACATCTTTTAAGACTATTATTTACCAGAGAAAAAGAACCCTGGACTTATGTCCCAGTACTGACACTGTACTGCAGCCTTATAACAGGAGGTGCAACATTCATGAGGTACTCTCCACTGGATGAGTTGTTTGATCAAGGAATCAATTGCTTGAGTTAGTGGTATCTCAAATGTACATAAAATATGCCATGGCACTCACTGAAAAACAAAAGTTAATTTGTACTATACCCTGATAAATTAGTCAGTATAATTACCATCTTGGGGTGGCTGTGGTGGTGCAGCAGTTAGCATTGTCGCCTCACAGCAAGAGGGTCTTTGGTTCGATTCTCAGCTGGGTGCCTTCTGTGCAGTCTGCATGTCCTCCCTGTAATCAATGGTTTTCCTCCGGGTGCTCCAGTTTCATCTCACATTCCAAAGACATGCAGTAGGTGGATTGGACACTCTAAAATGGCTGTAGGTAAGAATGTGTGTGCGAGTGAGTGGCGCAAATGAATGACTTTGGTAGGGCTAACCACCCAGCGGTGTAAACCTTGGGTTGAGATGATTGTCATTGTGGAAGTGACAACCTGACTCCATGTGCAAAAAGGGTTGAGGATGGATGGAGTATAATTACCATCTTAGTTTTTCCTTGAAAATAGCCTGTGCCTAATGGAACTAACCTAGCTGACAAGGTGCAAATAAATAAACAAACTGCTGCCCAATTATTTACATTCTGAATTGCATAACAGATTAGAAAAAATAATGGTGAAAGGGTCTTTGCTCCAAGTTACCAGATGGGCAAATTAACGTAAGTGAATAAATAACTAAATAACTAACTTAATAAATAAATAAATGATGGATGTAAGTGGATCAACACTATGCATAAACAGAAAAAAAAATAGTTTGTTTATGCATGTAAACTTACACATGCAAAATAATGAAGAGAATTCTTCCAAAGATGTATGCACTCTGAAATGTAATGTGCAAGCAGATCAAACAAAAAGATAATCATTGTGGAACTCAGGGCTGGAATATGTCACTGGCATACATCTGGAACTCAATGAATTCCACAAGGCATGAACAATATAACACATTAGCAAGACCACAGTTATATATGTATATATATATATATATATATACATATATGTATATATATATATATATATATATATATATATATATATATATATATATATATATATATATATATATATATATATGTATATGCATATATGTGTGTACATATACATATATATATATGTATATGTGTATATATATATATATATATATATATATATATATATGTATATGTGTGTGTAATATATATACATATATATATATATATATATATATATATATATATATATATATATATATGGTTCCACTTTGAATCATCGAAAGTTCAGAACATCGACGTTCTGATCATTGAGACCAGAACACTGATGTTCAGAACATCGAAGGTTTAAAGTAGAAGTGCCAGGTAAGTGAAAGTGTAGAATTTTGGGTGTGTATGCAGGGAAGCAAGGTGCTCTGCATGTTGTGCGTGTGCCATCTGAGTGTTGGCATTGCAGGTAGGGTACAGGAAATCTCCCGTTTAGTGCTAACGCATATAGCGGTAAATGGGAGATTTCCCTTACCCCAATGTAGTGCGATCTCAGAGTTGGAATATTAAAGTAGGGGGTGTGGGGGTGCAGGGGGGCGAAGCCCCATTGCATAAAATAGTTTTTGTAAGTTTTTTTGGTTTTGTGTGGTTCATTTTCGATGTTCTGGTCTCAATGATCAGAACGTTGATGTTCTGAACATTCCATGATTCAAAGTGGATCCAAATATATATATATAGATATATATATATATATATATATATATATATATAATATATATATATATATATATATATATATATACATACACACATATATATATATATATATATATATATATATATATACACACACACACACACACACACACATATATATATATATATGTGTGTGTGTGTACATATGGCAAATCATAAAGCATACCGTACTGAGGATGCATAACATTTAGCTGTTCTGCTGCTCCTTCAGTTACAGCTCCCTTTGGAACCAAATTGTTTAGCACAATTTGGTGAAGTTAAACTTCCTGATCCCTGTTTTTCATAGGAAATTACTGCTGCTGTGGATTCTAAACATGCACCTGGACTGATTCCTGTATTTTGGGTGCACCTACAGCAATTCCTTGGGGAGATGGTACCTTCTTCATGTTTGTATGACCAAGGAGATAGTATAGACACACACACACACACACACACACACACACACACATATGTGTATGTATATAGTTACTGGGACTTGCCCACTGCAAAAAATACATTTTTTGTGGAGAGGATTTTTCAAGCAGTAGTATTTGATGGTTTCTTGGGGACTTGTACCTCGAGGATTTATAGGGAAAGAACAAAATGCATTTCTGCTAAACTTACGGGAACATAAACAAGTACCTCTATTACACAGGCAGACACTTTGGCAACCTAGTCAACTATCTTGCAAACGTCTTGCATTATAGAAGCCCCCCATTTACCACTAGGAAAATATACAGCATGTAAGCTACTGAAATGCAAGTAAGCATGTAGTCTGTATTGCTTATATGCCATGCAAAATGTTGTGAAAATATCCCTGTGAGCACATTCATTTATGTGTCTGCCCCATATCTGACTGTATTCATGCCTCCATTACTTCCAATGGTCAAAATCATGCTTAGTCTGTTAAAGTACTAATGCTTGGTGGATAAAACTCAAGTCAAGTCAAATCCAACTCATACTACTAGACACCTGTGCAACTATTTCTGCGACAAAATACCCCCTCATCCCGGAATACAATGCCGCATTATGGTATATCTATTCCCCATTTCCCACTTAACTGTAACAACACTAGTGGCCATACATCATCTCACTTTCTGTCCATTTCTCTTTCCCTTTGACATCTCTCTCTCTCTCTCTCTACATGCCCTTACTGCAGTAATATAACTGTTTACTTTTGTTGGTGAACTAACTGATACGGTATATGAACAGTCTTTCCTTTCTTTGCACATTAACAGTGTATTATGCTTCATCTTGTGAAGCTGAACTTAATAACTGTTTTGGCACACTGTAATATCTACATTTTTACAGTGTACAGCCTACAGTTCATTTTGGTACTCAGCACTGTATATGGCTGCATAGATTACTGACATTAAGACTGGTTTATCAGACGAATTTTCTGCTGCATTAAATTACTGAGTACATACAGCACTTCTTTGGAGGACATTATTTTTCTGTCTTTCACTTGGACTAGTGGAATTTCCATGGCTAATAAAATAATGCAAACAAATAAAAACAATAAGCCAATGTGTTGTAAGATAGTTTAGCAGCAAATAATTATAAATAGCACAGTTAAATAGTTTACAGTGCCAGTGACTGCCTTTACAGAGTGATATTACGTCTTATTCCAGAGACAGACAAATAGAAATTTTGGGTACTGCTCTTGAAGATAGCTGTGTAATTTTATCAGCTTTAAAGTAACAGCAGTAGAGTGCATAGAAGACTTGCCGAGCTATAGAATCAGTGCATCATTTTTCTCAATGTCTTGGTCAGAACAACAGAATTCTAATAGCATTGTTAAGATATGGCCACATTCTGCTTCTCCGAGTATCATAATATGGTAGTATGAAGTACTGTTAATAAGAGGATTGTTACAGCTGATGTAGGTCATGTCTTATGTGTGCAGGTGTACATAAGACTTATTGGACACTGTCTAGCAAATGGTTGCAGTTCTTCTTTGCAATAGACATTTGGATGAACGAAGTGGAGTACAAATGCACACTCCCTTTAAAGGAGCTTATCGCTGATGGAATTCCCTTTTCCTGATGTCTACTGATCTCACCTTAGAGCTGGGTATGGGGCTCAGCTACTCATGACAACGCAAGTTTCAAATTCTAATGCAAGCTGTTTGCATTTAGTCTAGTGCATGCTATGAAAAGCTTAATTGTCATTTTCCCTCATGTTAGGGACATCCTGTGAACTTACTAACACAGGGTATTAATATTAGTTACCTGTGCATCTGCTGATATGTACCATCACTGCCAAACAGTACACCTTTGACTGACTTACTTCCTATATGATCCTTCGCATCCTCACTCTGTGCTTGTACGCTATATTTAGCTATGGTTCCTACAAAGACTGAATTAAATTATTCAACTTCACGGTAAAAGCAAATGCAATGTAAGGACATCTACCTCTCTCAAAAAATCATATACATATGCCATACCTTCCTTAACCGTACCACATCTACCAGAAATTATTTGTGTCCAATAACCAAGCCAAGGTTTTTACAGATAACAAGAAAAAATAAAAGGCTGAGATGGCATTTCAGTTCAATCAGTGGCACAGCCTTCTTTTACCTGCATAATTCTTTTCTAAAGAAAAAAATAAATGAGCGTGGCTATGATGCAACATGCACTGGCAGTCATTACCACTGAGCAGACACTAACTGGATAATGTCAGTCATATACTCAATGGTGGTAGCATGAGTCAGATCTGTCGAATGTATAAATCTGTTGTTCATATGAGCCCATGTCATATATGGAGTTCACTTTAAAAATGCAACAACTCTTAATTCCCAGAAAATAACTATTTAAAAAAGTAGCAGACCTGGTTATGGTACTCTCTCCAGTGTCACCTAAGTAGCCTAGATATTTAACTCCTTTACATAAACAATAAACTGATTGACCTTTTTTGAGTGGTCTTCATTTGTCAAATATATTACATGTAATTTTTCATACTGCTGTCACTATATTCACCTGAATTTGAAATTATACTTGAAGTTGAGACATGCACTTCATAATGATTTTCTAGAGCATGTAACACTATGCTGTGCAAAAATTCATTATTTATTATTTCATAATTCACACTGCAACATCTTTTATATCCCGAGGATACAGACCAAGAAAAACATTTGACTCACACCTGCTCATTCAGTCACTAGATTAATTTAAAGAAGCAACATGATTGTGTGTGTGTGCGTGTGTGTGTGTGTGTGTGTGCGTGTGTGCGTGTGTGTGTGTGTGTGTGTGTGTGTGTGTGTGTGTGTGTGTGTGTGTGTGTGTGTGTGTGTGCGCGCATGTGCACCTTCTGGCAAAATGCATCAAAGTTGTTAGAACACAAAAACTGTCTAGTGACTCACTGCAATGTCTGAATAAAAGTGCATTAATCATTTACTTCAAACACACCAGGAAAAGTCTGCTGAGAAGAATAACTCATTTTCCAGATGCATCCTCAGGAAAGAGACACAGGATGTGATAAAAAAAGCACCTGCTCTGTAAAATTCAGCCAGAAAAGTATGATAAAAACAGAATATTACATACACAAAGTAAAAAGAAAATTGTATTAGGCAGATGAAAATAGTGCCCATATTAAGAGAGTAGCAAAAAGTGGAACAATTGCTCACATACCTAAATGGCAAGGCAAATAAGTATGAACTACGAAAGACAAGCTAAGTATGAAATGAAAAATGATAAAGACATGAAGAATAACAATAGTAAGGGGAGCAGCTGACTGGGCAACACAAAGCGTAGAAAGAAGAAAGAAGGTACACGTGGAAACGTAACAGATGACAGTTACACGAAAAAGGAAAACATGGATGAAGGTGATGTTTGCAGTTGCTAGAAGATGAAAAGATTTTTTTTAGAAATAATAAGAAAATTACAGAGCAGATGGACTGTGAAATCACTTCAGAAATTCAGTTAAATAAAAAGACAATGTGATTTCATAAGTCAGAATTATCTAGATAGAGATCATGGGGCTTAAAGCTAGATGTACTCAAATAAGAAAGTAATGCAAGTTGGAAGGAAAGTAGAGAACTGACTGAGAAAGACACGTATAAATACCAGCATCTTCCTGCTGACATAATGGGAACACAAAAAAGTCTGTCATTAAATGGAGTGGATTTATTAATCCAAAAATGCTGCATGATTGCAGAAGTTTTTTGAGCCAGGAACTGAAGTAATACAAATAGTGTGCTAGTGTATAAAACTGAAAAAGTGAAAAACACAGGAAAAATGTGTGCTTATGGTGCAGATATTGGTTAGCCTTCTTCCTCGTTCATGGAGGTATTTTTCATTATTGCATTATATGGCAAATAAAGTTATTCTGTTTGGATTAGCTACATTCAGTTCTAGTTTTAAACTGTAGTTTAAGACAATAGATAAAAATATTTTTTCAAATATTGCTTAAAATTTAATCTGGTATTTTAACAATTTTGTCTTGTTTGTTGCTTTATTCAAATGTAATCCTTCTAATATTATTGTATAAGCCTTCTTACGTTATTGTATAATGCATTACTAAATGGATTGTTTTCCTTTTCTGTCTAAACTGCTTTGCCTATATTATCTGTGATTATTGTGAAGCTCTTCTGCCCAGAATCCTGCTGGATACCTGGCAAGTGGCTATAATACATCAACACCATAACCTACATTTGCAGTAAAAGAATAATATATATTTGTAACCATTACAATTTGCACAGCATAATATTTTAGCACTGGAAAATACATGCCTTATTATATAACTTAATATCTGAATGACTTTTAAAAACTGCATGTTCTTTCCTGGCATTCACTGAGCTGACACTTCCAGAACATTGTTGTGGTACTGGTTATCTCCTATGTTTTTATGACTATACTATGCAGCAAGTTGGTGAAGTGAACAGGGAATACATCAGTCACCATTAATGAAATTAACAACTGGAGAATGTTAGTACATGGGTGGGGATTACAATTGGTCAGGGACTGGGAATGAGACTTCACTATGGAGAATGTTAGTACATGGGTGGGGATTATAATTGGTCAGGGATTGGGAATGAGACTTCACTATGGAGAATGTTAGTACATGGGTGGGGATTACAACTGGTCAGGCATTGGGAATGAGACTTCACTATGGAGAATGTTAGTACATGGGTGGGGATTACAACTGGTCAGGGATTGGGAATGAGACTTCACTATGGAGAATGTTAGTACATGGATGGGGATTACAACTGGTCAGGGATTGGGAATGAGACTTCACTATGGAGAATGTTAGTACATGGGTGGGGATTACAACTGGTCAGGGATTGGGAATGAGACTTCACTATGGAGAATGTTAGTACATGGGTGGGGATTACAACTGGTCAGGGATTGGGAATGAGACTTCACTATGGAGAATGTTAGTACATGGGTGGGGATTACAATTGGTCAGGGATTGGGAATGATACTTCACTATGGAGAATGTTAGTACATGGGTGGGGATTACAATTGGTCAGGGATTGGGAATGAGACTTCACTATGGAGAATGTTAGTACATGGGTGGGGATTACCACTGGTCAGGGATTGGGAATGAGACTTCACTATGGAGAATGTTAGTACATGGGTGGGGATTACAACTGGTCAGGGATTGGGAATGAGACTTCACTATGGAGAATGTTAGTACATGGGTGGGGATTACAACTGTTCAGGGATTGGGAATGAGACTTCACTATGGAGAATATTAGTACATGGGTGGGGATTACAACTGTTCAGGGATTGGGAATGAAACTTCACTATGGAGAATGCTAGTACATGGGTGGGGATTACAATTGGTCAGGGATTGGGAATGAGACTTCACTATGGAGAATGTTAGTACATGGATGGGGATGACAACTGGTCAGGGATTGGGAATGAGACTTCACTATGGAGAATGTTAGTACATGGGTGGGGATTACAACTGGTCAGGGATTGGGAATGAGACTTCACTATGGAGAATGTTAGTACATGGGTGGGGATTACAGATGGTCAGGGATTGGGAATGAGACTTCACTATGGAGAATGTTAGTACATGGGTGGGGATTACAACTGGTCAGGGATTGGGAATGAGACTTCACTATGGAGAATGTTAGTACATGGGTGGGGATTACAACTGGTCAGGGATTGGGAATGAGACTTCACTATGGAGAATGTTGGTACATGGGTGGGGATTACAACTGTTCAGGGATTGGGAATGAGACTTCACTATGGAGAATATTAGTACATGGGTGGGGATTACAATTGGTCAGGGATTGGGAATGAGACTTCATCAGATACTTAGGGAAATATATACTACATTTTCTCAGTGCTTATCCATGGTACAATACAACTCCATAAAAGACAAGCAACCACTGAAACAATTTGATTGGAAGGTGAAAGATTATATGACAGATAAATCCTATATACAAGTAACATTGATTTACTTAACTGTCTTTATAACTCAGCACAGTCTTGCTGGACATAGTTCTTTTTCAGAGGAAGCCCCGGGAGAAAACCTCTGAGTACTATGCATACCGATAGGTGTAACATAGATTCTGTTGCCAAGAGTAGAATTACACAAATATTTACCGCATGACATAATACAATCAATATAAACAAAACAATCAAACTCAAATCCATGAGTTTCGGTTTTGGTATAATTTTGTGGACTCATAGTTATCTAAATTAGAGAACCTTTCCAGATAGCATTGGCAGCGCTGTATCAGATATAGGAGAACGTCTTAGCAGTGTTTGCCAAGGGTCTGTTCTGGGGCCTATACAATTTTCCTTCTTCCTTAATAACGTATGTAGACAATATAATTCTTCTCAGTTCTGACAAAGCAATTTCCAATTTACAAAATAAGTTGTATGCAGACTTTAACTGTTTATAAGACTGGATAAGACAGAATAAACAGAAATAGTGATAATGAGACAGTGGACGAATTTGTCACACTTATTAACACCACCACCCCCATTCTTAAATTTAGTCATCTTGAACAACTCTTGTGTAAATTATTTAGACAACACTAATACAAAACGAGTTGGCAGGTTTACTTCAAACGTCTACAAAAAAACAACCTTTTCATATGCATACTTGTGTTTCAATAGTCACCATCCATTTGTACAGAAAAAGGTGTAGTCAAAGGCCAGTTTGTGAGACTGGCCAAAATGATTTTTGACAAGGGGACATTTGATAGTGAAAGGAAGAAATTAGAAGACATGTTTTTTGACAGAGGTTATCCTAAAATACTGGTCAAGAATATCAGTGATGAGGTCATGCAGAGTTGGGATGTGAAATATATCGCCCTTTTAGGCACTGGCATTCCAGGTACTACAAAGGTGTCAATGCAAAATTCCAATGAACTGCCTCCAGTATATGAAGTTAAAATGGTCCCAGGAAACAAAGAAAGTTTTTATAGATGCCTAATATTAGAATACAATGTAGGTTACAGAGTCATTAAAGATATTGTCAATAAAAATTGAAATATTCTGGGTAGTGATGAAAAAAATTAGGAAAATGATGGGTAATTAACCCTTATTTGCATACAAGACAGCAAAAAATATTGACTTGGTAGAATGGCCAAGGCAGATGTGCAATTTTAACAGAGGAAACAAAAGCACTTTAATATGCAGTCAATACAAGTACATATCTGAAGATAACGTTTTGGTTTTAGAAAATTCTGCAAAATCTAATATACAGCTTGAAAAGGGCAATTGTAACAACAAAGGCATTATTTACTTTGTGATATGCTCTCTATGTCAGTGTTTTACATTGATAAAATGGAATGTGCACTTAATAAATGCATTTATGAACATAATTACGATATATCCAACAATATCAACAATGCCTTATTTAGCCATTCATTAAACTGTGTTTCCTTCAAACAATTTTTGTTTATGATTTTATTAACAGTAACCCCCAACCCCAGAGGAGGTGCGAGGGAGGAGAAAATAGGACCTAGGGAGTTCAGCTGGCAGTTAAAACTGGATGCCATGCATTTTCCAGGTTTATATGACAATATTTCCCTTGTCCCAGTGTTGAACTGAAAGGCTACAAAACTATAATTGTCTTTAATTTATCTACATGAATTTATCAGAAAACATTAACTTAACAGTTTATCAAATCCTTCTACTTGTTTCAGATGATATACAATATTTTTAATGTTTTTAATACTTTTATATGAGTTGTCAATGTTCTTTTTAAATTTAGTTTAGGTGTTTTTCAAAGTGCTGTATCTTTAAATATTGTTTAGGTTGTAATTAGTTGTTAATTAATTCTCAGTTATGTAACTAATTCAGACAATATACACCTGTTGATGTGGGTAACACTTTATGTTGTACTGATGAAGTCCTGTTGTTGTATTTAGTAAGGGATGAAAAGCATTTCAGCTTTAACACGAACGAATAAGAAGTTCCGGTCTAGTCAATAAAGGATTTTATTATTAGTGTGGTCTGGTGGTTTGTTGCATTAATTCTTTCAAAACTGTTGCATGTTTGAGTTTGCTGGGTTTAGTTTTCTGTGCACCAATGCCTGTTGTGTGAAGCTGTTAACTCTAAAAAGATACAATTTCAGTACAACTACTTGAGGAATGCTTTCTCCTAATTAGGTCTAGCCTGTTAGAACAACCTTCTTACCGGATATTAAACACCAACAGATTCTCATATCCTTTTAAAATAAAGTCGCATATCTTCTTTTCAAAGAATAAGAATGTTGCTGCTTTTGAAATGCTAGACAGTTCACAATGTCATCTTCTCTCTTACAAACTAAGAATAATGACACATCAAGTCTTTGTATATAAATAAGATCCAAATCAAAGAGTGGAAATGTCACACACACACACAAACTATTACCTTTCTTGTAGTTTTCTGGTATATAAATAAGAACACTAGTGATCTCATCATAAACATATATGTATCGCCCAATGCTGCTGTCACATTTAATGCACTGCCTTCTGTTGCTGTTATAGTTTTGCTTTGATGTTGCTACTGTATTTAATACCAATATCCTATATTCAAGCTTTATTCTGTCAGTTTTCATTTCACTGTTTCTGAAAGAGACCAAGCTGTGGAAGAAATGGGTCTTGTGGCCAAACCACCTATCTGGTTAACAAATATTTAAATTAAAAAATAAATAAAATGCTATTAGGATATAGCAGAATTGCAATTAAATGAATAACTTTACTGTAAACAATGCAGTGGGGCTAACCGTGGAAGTGTACTCAGGAGTTAGACTAGGCATACAAGGCATTACAAACATTGCTAACCATGTGTAACCAGTCTGTTTTTGGGTACATGGAGCCAGCAGTAGTGAACATAATTTATATAGCAATCCTGCACTCACAATAAGAATTTGCAATGTGAGACAAGTAGTCAATATTGAGTTAATCGGACTACTTTGCATAGCATGTATTAGCAGAAAAGTATGGCTTTGATACAGGAAGATAAGCAGGATAAGATAATTTATAGGCATAAATGGAAAAAGTATATGTATTAACGCATGTTAAACATCAGAGGTTTGACTGGTGCATGTAGAGGAATAGTGATACTAGTCAATGGCAGAAATGAATTAAATGAGTAGATATTAGGTGAGTTAACATTTATATTGTGAGTTTTCAAGTAGATGGAATTTTATTGACTTTTTGAAGGGATACTTTAGCATTAT
Organism: Protopterus annectens; assembly: GCF_019279795.1. Taxonomy (NCBI): domain Eukaryota; kingdom Metazoa; phylum Chordata; order Ceratodontiformes; family Protopteridae; genus Protopterus; species Protopterus annectens. The sequence continues at coordinate 687,339,135 of NC_056735.1, forward strand.
TTGTCATAATATTTGTATGCAGGCTATTCCAAAGCTTCCTGATATGCACAGCAAATATTGCTCAATAAGTCCATTGTTGGCTGTGGGTAATATTTTGTTCGTTTTAGTCTGAGTGGTCATGCTAACACATATAAGTTAAGCGCATTACTCAGTGCTGGGCATCATGCTGTTGGTACAGACTTGTCAGCAATATCAGATGAATGTGTTTAGCGTGCTATTTCAGTTCAGTCCTTTCAGTTGCTTTTAATGATATCTAGTTATGTCATTTGGCATTGTGCACTGTAAAACATCCTGTTATGTTACAGTACTTTTCCAATTTATCCTACTGTGCTCCTAATAGATTTGTGAGGCCAAAGAGTGCACACACCAAGCTTAGACTGGGTGTGATTAACTTGCTGGTCATGTTGAGGGTCCTGAATAGCTCTCAACTTCTTTGCTCAAGAAAATCAGGGACAAAGTAAAAATAATCAGCAAAGAAGCCCTCAAAACATTAACAATTGTTCTAATTCATTTAAAAAGTTAATAGGAACATCAGATTTTCAACAACATGCATTTTCTGAGGAATATGTTGAATGTAGCTCTAATGGCTGCCATTAGTACCCGAATGTAATACTTGGTGATTTACCAGAAAATTAAAATTTTATGAGGGACAAGGAAAAAATATGAGACAAAATCAGAAACATTCTACTAAATTAAAGACAAATGAGAGTCTCTGCATGTGGAAGGCATATATGGACTTGAAACACAGTTGTTAAATGTTGATTTCGTAAAGTCAAGTTAGCCTAGAAAAAACATATCCAAAAAAAAAACTAAATAACCCTCTATATTAAATGACACAAATATGAACTGTTTCTTTTCTTTTTTTTTTTTTTTTTTTGGGGGGGTGGGGGTGGGGGGAACTCATGCACATTTCCATTTCAGATGCACTTTTTTTCTTGGTGATATGCATCCTTGGTCTGTATCATACACTCATACAGTATAGTGCATGTTAACTTTTATAGTACAGTAACGTAGCCCCATAATCATACAATCCTTCATATTAATACATCTTGTATGAATGTAAATATTCTTGGATTTAACCACATGTGATGCTGTTCACCTTTACAACCTAAATGCACCACAAGTGGGTAACTCCAATATTATCTGCACTAAGCCATGACTTACTGCTATTATACTACATTGTTTTTTATTCTGGGTTTGGATTTGCCTACCTGTACTTTTTCAAAACATGCATTTTTGAGTGTATAGATATGTATGTTTTTGTTTAACTGTAATAGCTGTGTTTACAGTATATGTATATACACACACACACACACACACACATATATATATATATATATATATATATATATATATATATATATATATATGTGGGTCTACTTCAGAATGTCAGCTAATCAGAATGCCGACTTTCATATGGCCGACACCATATGATCGACATTCCGAAAGACCGACATCCTGAAATAGCACCATTTACCTACCTGTAAACACAGTAAAACTATGTTATGCAGGGGGGGGGGGCAAGCCTCCCTGTGCCCCCTACACCCCCTGCTACTTAAATATTCTCACTTCGAGATCACACTACAGTGCAGGAAAGGGGTATTTCCCAGTCCCGCACTGTAGTGGGATCTCCGCTATCATTTGTTGGCCTTTCAAACATTCGCTCATATGGTGTCGGCCATATGAGTTTCGAGCATTTGAAAGTTCGAACAAATGAAGGGCTCCCATATGTGTGTGTGTGTGTGTGTGTGTGTGTGTGTGTATGTATATATATATATATATATATATATATATATATATATATATATATCTATATATAGGTTTACCATTACAATTTTGCCGTGCAATTGCATGGCTATGAAGTATTCGAACAACAGATGTTCGAATACTTCATATTTCGGCAGGTTACGTGAGCGAATGGTATTATTGCGAATGGACTGTGCATTCGCAATTATAACATTTGCTCATGTAAGGGGATCGCAGTACACTGCGGTTAGGGAAATACATCCCTTTCCTCACTGTAGTGCGATTTCGGAGTTGGAATATTAAGATATGGGGATGTGAGGGCATAGCCCCCCACAGGGGGGTGCAGGGGGGCTTGCCCCCCTGCATAAACATGATTTTAGGCTAGCTAGTTAGGGAGTTAAGGGAAGGGTGGGATTGCTGTTAAGTGTCGAAAATGTCGTGAGTGACATTTTCGACATTAACAGCTGTTTTCCCAACTTTAGGAACATTCGGAATTGTGTACTTTTGGCGAAACACTTCGCTAATCAGTACATTTTTTTTTATTTTCGAAATAATGATAGTAAACCTATATATATATATATATATATATATATATATATATATATATATAGATATATATATGTATAAAACAATATAAGAATTAAATGAGGGAAGATATGTTTTTATTTTTTCAGGTGTTCATTGCTGGGATGTTACAGACAGTTTAAATGCATTCCCGTCAATGGTGTGTGTGTGTGTGTGTGTGTGTGTGTGTGTGTGTGTGTGTGTGTGTGTGTGTGTGTGTGTGTGTGTGTGTGGGGGGGGTCTGTTTGTTTTTCCTTTCAATTCCCACCTCTATCATGTAGTATTGAGTTATAATTAAATGTTGATGTGATTTTGATTCTTACCTCATCATAAATATGAGCTGCAATGAAAAAGATGTAGTTTCTTAGTTTCTCTACTCAGTGGAGCAATGTTTTTTTTTCTTGTCTTAAAGAATTTATTAGAGCATGATTAAAAGTTCAGTATGTCTCATGTCTTGTCAGTTAAACTTTATAATGACATCAGCTCTCATTTGCAGTTGTGGAAAGAGCTACAAAGTCAGAAAGCAAAGATGTAAAAGCAATCATTTGCAGTTGTGCAACAGAAAGAAAAAATACAGGAAATAAATGTACAACAAAGAGGAAGTGTTTATATTCCTTTGATGTTAAGTGTACCTCAGATTATGTAGTGTATTTTAATACAGATAAACGCATCATTTCCTTACAATGTTTAGAAGAGGAAATTGAATTAATGTGATACTTTTAAATCATGTACTATATTTTTCCTTTACAGTACAAATGAAAAACAGACATGCACACATATTGTTGCACACAGTTTCTTGGGTGACACCAGTATTAGATGGGTCTACTACAGGTGCTCGCATGCTATCAGCTCATGACACGACTGCTCGCTGCTGCTTGCTCTAAAAGGCAAGTACTAAAACTCACACTAGCTTGATCTCCAATTTCTATGTATCCCTCCCAACACCTGACCCTAGAAAACTACATAGCCATACCAGAACTAAACTTTAACCCTAAAACTCCCACCCAGTTCCCAACCTGAGACCTTGCTCCCTTACCCTAAACCTCCACTCCCCCTTCCTAACTCTTTACGTCCCCAGTTGCACCCAACACCTAAAACTCCAATCCCCTTAAACCTAAATTCCCTTATCATTTTCTAGCAATAAAACTCCCCTTCTACTCCCTAAACTTAAAACTCTCTTCCTTCCTCGTAACCCTAAAACTCCCTTCCCACTTCATAACCTTTTCTCAGACAGACCTCTGTTCCAAGGTGTCGGTACATTTGCTTTTTTTATTCATATTGTATATATTTTGTCTTCTCTATTTATGCAATAATTCATAGATGTTGCAGTAGTTTATAATGTCATTATATCTAGAATTTTTTTTGTTTTGCAATTATAATGTAGATAATTCTTTGTTTATCTCCTGCTAAATTTATCATTCCATACTGTTCAGTGTTTGTACATTCAAAAGTTCAATGCTCTGTCATTTTTTTCATTACTGGAGTTAGTCTGTCTTCTTGGGGTGTCACAGAATATGAACTATGCACAGTTGGATATTCCAATCAACAAATTAAAAAAAATAAACTTGAGGGATTAATAAATCAGAAACTTTCTGTAGTGGATACAATCTTCTTCTTTTGGCTTTTTCCCAGTTAGGGGTCACCACAGTGGATCACCTGTCCGCTCATGATTGGCAGTGGAGTTTTCTAGTGTCAAGTTGCCAGCCCAGCACCCAACCTTCCACGGAAGGCACACACACAATCAGGCATAGGGCCACTTTAGAGTATCCAATCCACATACAGCATGTCTTTGGGATGTGGGAGGAAACCAGAGCACCTGGAAGAAACCCACATAACCACAGGGAGGACATGCAGACTCCGCACTGAAGGCACCCCAGACAAGGATCGAACCAGAGAACCTCTTGCTGTGAGGCTGCAATGATAACCACTGCACCACCACAGCCGCCCTCTGTAGTGGATGCAATACATGGATTAAATTTAGAAACATAATCCTTTTATTCACAAATTTTTGCAGGAAATTAAGTCTGGAAGAATTAAGTACAACTGAATGGTAAAGACTGGATGACAGTTAATATCACACTCTTCCATCAAATTACTTCTGCAAATATTTAGAATCTTACCAATAAAAACATTCTGTTCCTCAGTCAAGTCCTGAATGGGGACAGAGGCTTATTAAAGATGGTACTAGTGTAACTAATTTGCTGATGAGCTAGTCTGCCTAATGAACTATGCATCTTGGCTAATATCTGAGACTGGTGCTGCATTAAATAGTCACTACTCTTTGCTTAAAGGATGAATAACCTGTAACAATATATCTCAACCTGCTAAGGTGAGACTGCTGTTTTGGGGAAGGATATCTCTCTTGCTGGATCACATTATTCTTAATAAATGAAAACAACATAGTAAATCTAGCTTGACTGTTAAATGTATTCTGATAAGTACTGCATATGCTATCTTGGGTCTCATAAATAACACATTTAGGGGTTCATAGATTTATAGGTTCATACTAGTTTCATGACCTCTGGGGAATGTATCAGCCTAGCCATGCGACCCAAATGTGTCCCATGAGTTATTGTACCTTACAGGTTATTTTAAGGGGTGTGTGTTAGTTAGGGCATGCTTTAATGGCTGCCTTTATCAGACATATAGGTGCCATACCAGTGGTGAATTTCCAATTTCGTAACCACTGGTCCAAGTTGCACTTGAATAAGGGTAGGGCAGGGCACCGCTTCACACAGATGGGAAGCCTATTCTAGAGAATGGAGATTCTCTGAGGTACATAACTCTCCCTCCAACATGTCCTACTTAAGTCATAAGCAACATTTAAATCCTTAGATGTAGTAGTTATGGTGCTGTACATTTTGGAGATATGTAAGAGGTCCATCAGAACAGGATCCATGGATGCCTTGTATGCCAGTGATAAATCGCCTCTCAACAGTCTGTAGGAAACCGAGTACAGCGACAGGGCTTTGAGGTGACTTGCATAGTACATTGTGTTTATGCCCATTATTCTTTTTGTGAGGAACTTCTGTGGATGTTCCAGTTGTTGTATGCATACCTCTCAACTGTACAGATTTTCACATAATGTCCAGATGTTTGCCTCAAATATTTGGTCTGTTCCTCATAGAATCTGTGGTTTTCTAGCAAATCATGGAGGATTGTTCACAGAAAATGGCCAAATAACAGCGGCGGCTGGTGACTTCAAATAAAAGGGGGGGGCTGCAGGAGACATCTGAATGGGTGGGGCCAATGGGAAGGGGTGTGGGCAACTAGAAAGGGGCAGAGCTATGCTCAAAACCACAAAAACTGGGACTTTAATTAAATACACTGCCCTTGGTGCCAAACTGTCATTATGAGAGTCCAATCAAGACAAAATGAAGTGGAGGCAAAAAATATTTCAGTGCATTGGCTACATGACAGCTTACTTAATATCTAGATGGAAAAGGTTGTGAGGCATGAAAAAATAAATTTGTTTTTAAATTCATTACTGGAATACCAGTCAAAACTGCGGTGGTGGTGCTGCGGTAGCGTTGTCGCCTCACAGTAAGAGTTGTCCTGTTCGATTCTCAGCTAGAGCTTCTTCTGTGTGGAGACATGCGTGAATGGGCATATATTCACTGAACATTGTGCGTCAGGGCTGGCAACTCGGTATGTAAAAATCTACTGCCAATCATTAGCGGACCGGAGTTCCACTGTGGCGACCCCTAACCAGGAAAAGCTGAAAGACACAACAACAACTGGAATACCAGTCAAAATGAAGTATAAAAAAACAAGCAACACTCAGCTCAAACCACTTTCCTTGTACTGCAGTTCTAATTATAATTTATATTCAGCTTTATAAAAGTACCAAGTAACATGCTGAAAGTAGCAATCTCTGTGATAGCCCCACTTGTAAACATGTTTCTTATCCAAGAAAGACCTGCTGCTTGACAACAACTATCTACTTGTTTCATGGGGAAAACATGATAAAAGTAAAAAATGAACAGCAAACAACAAACAAGCTCAAGATAAATTGCTTAAAGGATTACTGCACAGGTTATGGATCACACATGATAGATTGGCATTCTGTTTAGTTTACAGGTAAAGCCTGCAAAGATGACTGCAAGTCTCCAACAAATGTAATGAGCTTCTGAAAATACTGCAGTCCTGTCCTTTATTACAAATACTGTCATATGCATTTCAATACCTAAGGCTTGCTCTCCCCCTAATAATCCCTCCATAAAATGGCAACTTTGGAAGAAAATGTGGAGGGTTTACAATTAATAAATAACTGTAATGATCAAAGTTAAAGATTACTTTTATTTCAGAAATGCATGTAGATTCTCTTATTTTGTCAGCTGCTCAACTTAATAGTACTAATATTAAAAATGTGTCCCTTCTTTGACAGGTTCCCAGGTGTATTGTGTGGCTATTTTATATTTTTGCATCACATTTGTGTTCTGTTTTTTCATAAAATTGTGGTTTTCTGGCAAATTAGTAGCAAATAATTAAAGATTGAAGTTAGAAAATAATGACAGACATTTGAGTTTCAGATTTTATACCCTTCAGAAAATTCATACTAATGCAAGACCTACTATTATATTATCTTTCTAAGTTTATAAGAGCAATATTTAAAAAATTGTCCTTATTTTTGGGCCTTTGTCCCATTTTTATTCATGGCTTTGTCCAGATTTCTTTCTCTGAGTTTGAGAGGTATGACAAATGTGTCACAGCCATCACCGTCAGACAGAGACATTTCAAATTGTGACATACTTGTTGCACACCACTCCCCCATGTAATGACTATGGATGTGTCCAAGCAAGGCAAGGAGCAGTTATGCAGTGTAAGTGTGCAGAGTATCCCCCCATTCAAGTCAGACGCAAGTACTGCAGTGGCTTTTCATCTGTCCTTGATTTTGCAAAATGTTCTGGTTTTCTGTCATATTTTTATCCTGTTGATTTATGCTTCTTATTATTCAGAAAATGCAGGTTGTTGCAATGTCTGTTGCTCTGTGTTTAAGTAGAAATGCTTTAATGACCATCAGGTAAGCTTGTCTGAGATTGTAAGTTGCAAGTATGCTTTAATAAGCCTACTGTTAAAGAATTACCAACATTGAAAGCCTTTTTGTTGTTGCCATGCAGAGAATATTTACATAACTAAATAACATATAAGCCTTAGGTAATGAAATGCATATGACAGTATTTGTAATAAAGGACAGGATTACACTATTTTCAAAAGCTCATTACATTTGTTGGAGACTTGCAGTCATCTTTGCAGGCTTTACCTGTAAACTTAACAGAATGCCAGTCTATCATGTGTGGTCCATAACCTGTGCAGTAATCCATTCTCAGGACTGCAGCATCCACCCCCTTTAAAAGTACAACACAGAACGGTATCAGCAATGCACCTACTCACTGTGGGAGTAGAACTCACAGCATTCTGCATCAAAAGAAAGTATTCAACCTGTTATGCTATTAACAATGCAAGCAGACTCAGCATAAGCAACACTAAACTTTGCTTTCCCTGAAGCTCTCAGCTCCTTGTAAAATCCACTCAACACTCAACTGTATATCTCAACTTTGCAGCACAAGAAATATGGAAAAAGCCAAAATTTATTGGTGGGGGGGACAAAAGCCCAGAAACCAGGGACACATTTTAAATATATCTTGCATAATCTTGGAAAGTTGCTAGAATAAAATATTGTATTGCCACCATGCATTTCACTGCCAAGGCTTGAACCCAGGATCCTGTGCACTACAGTCAGAGTAACATACCACTATGCCAAATCAGCTGTTTCTTGAAAGACAGGAAGACTGAAACTTAAATGGCTATTATTTAGTGAATTCAGTTATCTCCATAGCTCTCGCCCTCTTAGCACAAAACATCTGGACGAAGCCAATAATGTGGGAATACAGCCCCCAAACATATTCAGTGCATTCAGTTCTCACCATAGCTCTCAACCTCTTAGCACAAAAAAACCTAGACAAAGCCAATAATGGGGGGATACTGCCCCCAAAATAGGGACACATTTCAAATATTGATCTTATAAACTTAGAAAATTGCTAGAATAAAAGGTTTTGTGTTACCATGTACTTTCTGAAGAATATGAAGTCTGAAATTCAAATACCTGTCATTATTTAGTGAATTCAAAGTCCAGAAAACCGTAGATTTTATGAGGAACAGAACAGAACAAAAATATGAGGCACAAATCTGAATAGTTTTCACAGGTGGTGGTGGGTAGGGAATTCAGGCTTTTGCTACCTGCACTCAAGGTACAGGGTTTGAGACTGAGTTACTCTCTCTAGCCACCAGGTATATTTCCTGAGTTTCTCTATAGCCTCCAGATATATTTAACTGGGACATTTCACACAAACACACATAGAAAGGGGGCATTATACTCAACGATGGCTCTAATGAGGGCTAAGTAGTGTGGCATGATGACATTCCTGGACATAGATGCCATGCCTTTATTTATAAGCTGAGTGACATCAAATTATTTTCTTACTACCTTAGGCACATGTTGGTCAAAAGCCAGGTTACAATCTATATATATATATATATATATATATATATATGTATATATATATATATATATATATATATATATATATATATGCGTGTGTGTGTGTGTGTGTGTGTATATATATATATATATTTATATATATATGTATATATATGTGTGTGTGTGTGTGTATGTATATATGAGCCCCACAAATCCCTGACTACAGTGTCAACTTTTCAGGGGTTTTTATGAATGAGGTAGTTTCCTGGGTGGCCAACTTCCCAAAAAGTGCTATTATGGATTTTTTGGCATTCAGTTTAAAACCATTGCTTTAGAACTAGTCATTTGTCTGTGTTTGACCTTATTGTTAGATGTTAGTATCTTGTGGGGTTTCAATGACTGTTGCTAGCTTGCATTCATCTGCAAATTTGGTAAGCCAGAGGCCCTTGACATTGGAATTGTCTTCTAAAAATAGATGCTAAAGAGGAGCAGACCCAGTCCAGATCCCTGAGGGACTCCAGGTGACCAGCCTGTTTGTGGAGGTGGTCTCTTCACTTTTAACTCCCTAGGTCCTGTTTGTGAGCCAGCAGGCAATCCAGTGCATTAGATAGGGGTATATGCCTAATTTCATGAGTTTGTTTACAATGCTGGAGTGGGGAAATTATATCAAAGGCATAGCTAGGTCAAGTTAGGCAGTATCTTACCCTCATTTGTTGCCTTGGTGACCTCAAATAAGTCCACCAAGTTCAGTAGCCATGACCTGCCTTTGATGAAAATAAACTGTGTTATGTTTAGTGTCTGAAGGTTTTCTTTGTCGTTGTTAATCATTTCTATGATAATTCTGTCCATGGCTTTGCATATCAAGCTAGTCATTCTAATAGGTCTGTAGTTCCCAGGATCCAATGATGATCTACACTTGTGCAGATGGATGACTGTTGCAGCTCATTGAGGATTCATCTTCTACATATCAGTGACTTTAACCATTTGTTATAAAGTACGTTCCATCTATTCAGTGAAACCTTCTTCCCTAGAAAAGGCTATTAAAAATGAGAGCTGCTGCACTAGAAAAGACTTAAGAAGATAAAGAAAAAGGATATAAAGCACTCAGTTTTTACACTTAATTTCTTTTTGCTTCACAGCATAAAACAGTTAATGATGACCCTTTAAAAGAAGAGTGAATTAATTATGTTTTTTTACACTAGTAAATGTTCTTCTCGGGCTTATAAAAGACATTAAAATGGGTTAGTGGAACCGTTACATTCGATTTAAGTTATGCCTTGGTTCTTAACCTGTTTAAATCATCAGTATTATTGCAATACAGCAACAAAGGAATTTATTTTTCTGGTCAATTATTTTAAAACTTTCATCAAATTCTGGCACAAAAACAGAAAATGAAAATATCCCACTACAGTAAACTAATTGACATCTGGCTTCACTTAGGAACACAAAAAGTGTCAGTTAAAAGTCATACTGATTTCTATGAACAGCTGCTTTACATTCCCTGGGTTTGATTTTAAAAGAACCCTTCAATAAATGCAAGCTGTGTTTCCCTAAAGGCATCACCAATCACTGGATTCAGCACAGACCTTATAACAGGTGTCAAAATATTGTTAATTTCTTAGCCAAACACCTGGGTATATAACAGACTACAACATGACCCCCCCAAAATATAAACAGTCCATAACTGTTCATTGAATATTGAGGGTTACCCCGCAAAGTACAACAGATGTCTAGATCATGGGGTGCGATTGTAATGATTTTACTATAATATATTAAAATAGGTGCAAGGCATGAGTTATACATGGCTACACACTGTACAGAGAGTGGAAAATAAGCTAAAATATACCGTATAAATGAAAGAAAATGATGAAGAAGAAATTGTTTAGATTTTTGGCTGCTTTATGTGTTTGGGTGTCAGATAGCATAGAAAGTAGAGTACATGGCATAGGGATCTCTACAGTGCAACAAAGGCTAAATATGAAGAGCTGATGAATGTAAATAAAGCATACTTTGCAAAATAATTGTCAATATTGCAGAGATCATGACAAAGATGGACATTTTGTTGTATGTCTTACTGAGGATGAGAAATGGAATGCATAGAGTAAGTAAAAGATGTGAAATAATTTATGCACTTTGACTGGTAAATTATTATTCTTACTCTCCTCACTGCTCACAGGGACATCATTAAGATCGTTAGTATAATTTTGGATTGCTTGCATTATCCAAGCCATCTAGTCACAGCAGCTTATAACTCTTTCTGTCAGACCTATGCTGACAGCTCTCCTGCGGTCACACTTCTCAACCTTTTAGCACAAGAAATCTGGACAAAACTAAAACTAGTGGTGGGAGGCGAAGATTCAGAAATAGGGAGATACTGTAAATATAGAAGAAAGTTGATAGAATAATAGGTTATGACTTAGCATGCATTTTCTGAAAGACATGAAGTCTGAAACTCAAATGCCTGCTATTATTTAGTGACTTAAATTTTCAATTATTTGCCAGAAAATCCCAAATGTTATTAGGAATAGTCCAAAAATATAATGCAAAAATCTGGACATTCTGCAAAAAATCTGGAGGGTTGCATCCATCACAGAGTTTGCAAACTCCTCAAGCAGTACTATTCTACATGCCTTGTCATGGTGCAGACTCACTGTAACCCTCAATGCTGAGTCATAAATTATAATACGAGAGAAGTTAGCTTCAGCTGTACCACCAGTGCAGTGCAGCATGGTAACATTATGCCACATTTGATGTTATACTGTGACATATACTACAGTACCGAGGGAAGTTAGCTGCAGCTGTACCTCCAGTGCAGAGTGGCAGTGTAACCTGAATCCACATTTGATGTAATGCTGAGTCACATACTGCAGTACTCAGGGAAGTTAGCTGTAGCTGTACCTCCACTGCAGGGCGGTGTTACCTGAAGCCACATTTGATATAATGCTGATTCACAGGGTCTTTTTTACCTGATTGAAACGTTAAATCATCGAATTCTAAAACATCGACACATAAAGAGCGAACTGTCTGAATCCCAGAAGACTTTTACAGTGAAAACTGCCATATCAAATTGTCATAGTTGGCCAAAACTTACCAACTACAACGTGAACAGGTGATATTCAGTTTATTACATTCTTCACCAGCAAACCAGGCTCGCAATGTCGGACAACTATTGTACTTCGATGTTTTGAATTTCGGTGTTTAGGTATTTCATGTTTATACGTGTTCACATTTTATGTGTCGATGTTTTAGCATTTGATGTTATAATGTTTCGATCAGGTAATATAGACCCGATTCACATACTATAGTACTCAGAGTACTCAGGGAAGTTAACTGCAGCTGTACCTCCACTGCAAGCAGTGTAACCTGAAGCCACATTTGATGTGATACTGAGTTATGCACTATAATACTGAGTGAAGTTAGCTGTAGTTGTACCTCTAGTGCAGGCAGTGTAACCTGAAGCCACAATCGATGCAATTCTGAACCATATATTATAGTACTGAGGGACGTCAGCTTCAGCTGTACCACCAGTGAAATGTGATGTGTAACCTGAAGCCACATTGGATGCAGTGGTAAGTCATGTACTATAGTAGTGAGGGAAGTTAACTGCAATCTGCACCTCCAGTGCAGGGTGGTGTAAACTGAAACCACATTTGATGTAATGCTGGGTCACATACTACAGTACTCAGGGAAGTTAGCTGCAGCTGTACCTCCAGTTCAAGGTGGTGTAACCTGAAGCCATGTGTGATGTAATTCTGAGTCATATGCTATATTACTGATGGAAGTTAGCTGCAGCTGTACCACCAGTGCAGGATAGTGTAACCTGAAACCACATCTGATGTAATGGTGAGTCATAAACTTCAGCACTGAGGGGAGTTAGCCGCATCTGTACCAGCAGAGTATGGCAGTGTAACTTGATGCTCTGTCACATACTATAGTACTGAGAGAAGATAGCTGCAGCTGTACCACCAGTGCAGGATAGTGTAACCTGAAACCACATCTGATGTAATGGTGAGTCAGCACTGAGGGGAGTCAGCCGCATCTGTACCAGCAGAGTATGGCAGTGTAACTTGATGCTCTGTCACATACTATAGTACTGAGGGAAGATAGCTGCAGCTGTACCTTCAGTGGAGGGTGGTGCAATCTGAAGCCTCATCTCATATAATCCAAGGAAAAATATCCAGCCTTCGCTGAAGGTGTAGAAGACAAAATGAAAAAAAACTGCAAAGCAAGACTTCGTAACACCACCACAGCAGTTCTCCACTTCAGTGAGTCTGTCCTTAAGATTCAATGCTCCAAAACATATGAACGAATTAAAAATAATAATTTAATAAAAACAAAACTGACATAAAAATAACATGAAAAGAAAAATAGCATCTGATAAGCGCTTTCGGCTATTCAGCCTTCTTCAGATCGTAAAGCATTCTCAAATTTTGCCATTTAAAAAGAAAAATCCTAACCAATCAATTGTCCACTCCCAACTCCACAATCAAGCTGTTAACCAATGTCTGAAGCAGTAATATTGGTTCCTTATTGGAGGGAAAGTAACCAAAATACACCTCATTATTCACCTATCAAAGCCAATCTGGCGAAAGGAAACACTCGTCAATCACTATGTCTTCCTTACTTGCACTTTCCCTATCATAGGTCCATAACAGTGATGACTGATTGGGTGAAACCGGGGCATCCAGTCGAGATTTGGCTAAAAGGGCTACATTAAGCATTTTTATAGCCAACCAGTTAGATGGAAATTTTTCACCAATCACTGCCATACTCCTTCACATTATTGGTCCAAGAGGGCCATTTCATAGAATGAAACTCCAATCATGTAGGCACCTCATTAATGAGTTAGTAGCGAAGTTTAAAATCAATCGCTGTTCCTGTCACCCAAATATCCTTTACATTCTTCAGTACAAATCCATCATGGCAATGAGCCGTATTCAATCATAGAAACGAAGTAAATCTAAACAGCCAGAAAAGGGTTTTTCATAAAATCGATGGAGTGGTGATGTGATAGCAGATGTGTGCCCAATCAAGTGACAGTGTTCAAAGACCAATAATCACTTGTGCTCCTCATATGCCTCGTCTTAACATTGGCTTAAAATAGCCATTGAGACAAAATTTACCCAATACTAGTTTAGATAATGCCCATCAATATAATATACAATTTAGGAACCAAGGAACAGTTAGTTTTACATTTTATACTTCATAAGGTTCCTTGTATAATAATCACAACTATAAAGTTAATTAGCACAATCCTATAATGGACGGTTTTAACTCCTTATTAAGCAGAATACGGGTGTAGATGACATAGCGCATTTTGCAAGGTCTCTACTTAGCTCACATAACCTCCATGAGCTCTCTTACATAGTGATCGAAAGTACAAAATTGGCTACATGATGCCCAGTAGCTGTCGAATAAGGCACTATTTTAGTTGTAGTTTAAAAATAAAATATAATGACAAAGATAAATGGTGCGGCTATATTCTGTTCGTCATCAGGTTTTTACGTATATATCAAACAAAGTAATGGGAAGAAAACCAGTCACAATTTTAGCCTTTTACAGGTTCTTGTTTCTACAAGCTATGATATTTTGTTGCGTAGATTGAGATAGTTATTTATTTCAAAATTACTTACTCATGGCAAATAAAAATAAATACACAAGTCCTTTATATTTTTCAGGCAAATCACGGTCATAGGCTATATTCAGTCATCAGAAGGAAATAAAATGAGGAATTTTTCATGTTGTTCTTCATAAGATTTAGGCGACACTGACTCCCTATTAAGCAGAGTACACTCCATAAAATCCCAACATATATAGCTTTCGCTCACATATTCTCCATGAGACCTCCTATATAGCAGTCAAAGTTATAGAGTACATATATGTCGGATGGAACAGTAGAATGAAGACCAATCGCAATTCAGCCTTGCACAGGCTCTTGATTCTATAAGTTGCAATGTTTTGTTGCATGGAATCATTCTTTATTCATATTAAGATGATTGCTCACCTTAAAGTTCCTTGTTCAAGGCCAAGATAATAGGATTGATGACACCCATATCAAATGTATGTTGACTTATAGCAATGATAATTCGAAGATTTGTAATATTATCAAAAGGTTTGGCCAATTATAACCACTGATGACAAGATCAAAAGAATGGTTGGCAATACTCCTCAATATCTCTTTAAAAATAAAAAGAAAATTAAAAGACTTCTATGCCATAAAGATGGATTCAGTCATAAGAAATGTTCGGAAAGGAAAGGTACCTTCAAATGCCTTAGATATAAGGCTTGTCCATATATAGATCGCACTAGCTCCTTCATTCACCCGGTGACAGGAAAGATATATCACTTCAACCTTTATGCTGACTATAACACTAAACATGTGATCTATCTAGCAACATGTTGCCAATGCAATGCTTACTACAGTGGCAAAACAGATCAGAGGTTCAAGGATCGGATCTTAAGACATCTCAGAGATATATCTCATAAATATATAAATAATGCCCTGGCGGTACATAATTTTGGTAATCCCACACGTCACCTTAAGTTTAAAGCCATGGAAGTAATGGCCATCAACAATAGAGCAGGTGATGTTAAGAATCACACAGAGTTATGTGAGATCAATTGGATAGTGAATTTACAGGCACATCATCAACCTGGACTAAATACTGTTGTTCCACTGAAACCAATATTGAAAGCCAGAAGGAATGTGATTGGCCATAAATAAGGAACTACACTTGTTTCTAGGAAGCTTAAACACTCAAAAGCAACTACTGTTATATCTTTAGAAGAAGATATGTGAAGGCAATGATTCATCCTTTATTGGCCTTGAACAAGGAACTTTAAGGTGAGCAATCATCTTAATATGAATAAAGAATTATTCCACGCAACAAAACATTGCAACTTATAGAATCAAGAGCCTGTGCAAGGCTGAATTGTGATTGGTCTTCATTCTACTGTTCCATCCGACATATATGTACTCTATAACTTTGACTGCTATATAGGAGATCTCATGGAGAATATGTGAGCAAAAGCTATATATGTGGGGATTTTATGGAGTGTACTCTGCTTAATAGGGAGTCAATGTCGCCTAGATCTTATGAAGAACAACATGAAAAATTCCTCATTTTATTTCCCTCAGTGCCATAGCATATGTCTCAAAATTATATTGAATGTGGCTTCAAATTACATCACCTTGCATTGGTGGTACAACTGCATCTAACTTCCCTGAGTACTATAGTGTGCGACTCAGCATTACGTCAAATGTGACTTCAGGTTATACCGCCCTGCAGTGTTGGTATAGCTGCAGTTAACTTCCCTCAGTACTACAGCATATGACTCAGCATATCATTGAATGTGGCTTCAGGTTACACTGCTGCCCTGCACTGGAGGTACAGCTGCAGCTAACTTCCCTCAGTACTATAGTATATGAATCAGCATTATATCAGACAGGGTTTCAGATTACACTGCCCTGCAATGGAGGTACAGCTGCAGCTATCTTCCCTCAGTACTATAGTATATGACTCGGCATTATATCAGCCGAGGCTTCAGTTGCAGCTATCTTCCCTCAGTACTGTTGTATACGACTGACCATCAGGTTACACTGCTGTGCATTGCTGGTACAGATGTGGCTAACTCCTCTCAGTACTGAAGTTTATGACTCAGCATTACATTAAATGTGGCTTCAGGTTACACTGCCCTGCACTGGTGGTAGAACTGCAGCTAACTTCCCTCAGTACTATAGCATATGGCTCAGCATTACATCACATGTGGTTTCAGGTTATACTGTTCTCTTGCACTGGAGGTATGGCTGAAGCTAGCTTCCTCAGTACTACAGTATATGACTTAGCATTACATCAAACATGGCTTCAGTTTATACCATCTTGTACTGGAAGTACAGCTGCAGCTAACTTCCCTGAGTACTATAGTATGTGAACAAGCATTACATCAAATGTGGCTTCAGATTACACTGCCCTGCTCTGGAGATACAGCTGCAGCTAACTTACCTCAGTACTATAGTATATGACTCACCATTATATGAGATGAACTGCAAAACAAGACTTCGTAATACAACCACAGCAGTTCTCCACTTCAGTGAGTCTGTCCTTAAGATTCAATGCTCCAAAACATACGAACGAATTAAAAACAATAATTTAATAAAAAAACTGACATAAAAATAACATGAAAAGAAAAATAGCATCCGATAAGTGCTTTCGGCTATTAGTTAGCTTCAGCTGTACTTTCAGTGCAGGGCAATATAACCCAAAGCCATAACTGATGTAATTCATGCAGCAAATCATAATACAGATTGAAAAAGACCTAAGGACAGTTTCTGTAGCAAATAATCAAATAACTGTGGGAAGAGTGGAATGCAGACTGGATAACATGGTTGAGAACCTAAGCTATATAAACTCCTGTTACTGATGGCCCATTTTTCTACTATTTCAAAATGATTTTAGGAAACTGACTTTCTGCACATTCTCACTCCATATGCCCTTCCTTTGTTATGTTTGTATAACTGGATTCATATTATTTGATTACAAAATGCTTTGTGACCTTGTTGATAAGTTGTGGCACTGACTGTATTTATATTGTGCTGACTAGCTATTAGCATTCCAGGCAGAAACATAGACGTATAGTGCTATAGAGTTTTAGAAAACGTGTTAACCCCACTCCATGCACACACATACACAGAAATGCAGTAAATATAACCTATACAAATTGAACAAGTTCTAAAAAGAGCCAGCTGTGTTGACTGTGGCCCTCTGTAGCTTCACCATCTAGCTGTTGCGTAAAAGCAACTGCAATAAATCACTGCATACCGCAACAGGTAGATGTGGATCCATTCTGAGTTCTTATACTCTGTCAAATGTTTTTTTTTTGTCTTGAAAGCTGAAAAAAATCAGTCTTTAAAGATATTTTACCAGATGCTCACCTACTCTCTTTAGACATGCTCCATGATGGCCCATTCTGGGATTTCATTTTCTTTGTTATGTTGCATCACTATGCTTGTGATGATATCTTTGTTGGTTAGGAATGGCAAAATGGATAGCAGGGATCAGCAGCATTTATCCAATTTGAACCAGATGGTATGGATGAGTAACAGTTACATGTAAGCTAACATTGTCAGAAACATAGCTATGCTGTTCGGAGTAGAAGTAAGATACAGCAACCAATGCACCTATTTTAGTTTTTTTTAATTATTTTTGCAAGTGTTCACTTGCTCACAGCCCTTCTCACTATTTTTAGTGAACCATGGCCTCTACCACTTCTACTCCTGAGTTTGAGTATGTGCTCTCATACTCCTTCCACATTTTCTTACTTGACTGTGGGTGAGTAACTGCATATTATTTGTGACGAGTGGTGGCATGCAGTGGTATCACTGCAAAGTACACACTTCCATACATGCCCACCAAAAGCATCCAGCTGCCAATCCTACCCCTAGCCACAGTCCACAGTAATCACTACAGCCTTTTCTGGGAAGAATCTACTTACACTGGGGCCAGGCAGCCACAGGGAGTGCAGGAAACACTCTCAGAGTCCCTCCTCATCAGCCATCCAAATCCCCAATTCTATTCCTAAATCCTGGTCACCACTGGCATGGCTGGATACCCTGCACCTAAGTAACACTTACTTCAGTTTAAATTTACCACTCAACCTAGTTATGTGATACTCAGTAATTTGGGGAATATAGATGTTGTAGTGTTCCAAATTCTCTTTTTGAGATCTATGCTGACATGTCAAAAACTCCTTAGCTTTACAACTTGTACACTGACTGCTTCACAGAATACATATATACATTATTACCTTTGCTGCATAGTTTTAAAGATGGTAAAGATTAGCTACATTGTGGTTGTGACAATGTGAGGTACTGACAGCTATGCCAGGAGAAGTAGGGCAGTGGATGTATAATATATGCCGGCATAGCTAGCTGGCATTTGGTAAAGAATTGCATGTCATTTGTATATCAAACTGATTTGTACAGATGCTTGTTTCGAAAAATTTATTTGTAAAGCTGGTTGTGTTAAAAATGTACCAACAGTGTGCCCTACTGGACAGAAAAAGAAATACACTTGTAGGTCAGACTGTATTATAACGAATGAAACTAATATTGTAACAGAGGATACTGGAAGAGAAGAGGTTAAGCTTAACTCCAGCTAACTTTGAAAAATAGTGTGAAATTAAATTACTTAATTTAGTCCATAAAAGAGTGAATCTTTCAGTTCTGATTGCAGCCAGAGACAACATGTCTCTTCTAGAAAATGGGTTATTAGATCCTGTAGGAAGAGCGGAAGTGTTTTATTGTTTTATGACTTCAGGAAACTGCAACAGATCTTAGCAAAGCTGTGTGTGTGTGTGTGTGTGTGTGTGTGTGTGTGTATGTATTATTGACACATATGTGTGAGATTCTGGGTTAGTTGCCAGGAAAGGGGGTAGTATGGGAATCAGAAGTCAGATGACCAGATGTATGTCATGTCATTTTGTAATTTGTTCACAGTGGATCATTAAATGGACAGTGGACCCTCATTCCACCATACTGTGAGTAAATAGGCTGTTACATACTATCTTTTCTTAACTACCTTTCATGGTTGACATCAGAAGGACACAGAGATGGTTGTGAAAATATGAACCTACATAATCACACTCCTCACCCACCCATTCTAGTAGCTTCACTTTTCTGCCATGGTTGCACATAATGTAATGTAGTGTAAAGTGAATGCTTGCCCTTATCCAAGAGAAGTTGTCCAAGCATGTGTCACTCATCTACACTCCTGGCTGGCCCTGCTGTGTCCAGATCACTGAATGAACTTGGATCAGGGACATCTCACATAGATCATACTCTCTCACCGAACAATGAGCATAAGCTAGTTCATACTACTGTGAAGACTAGTTTCTATGTTTATATACTCATTTATTCATTTGTCCATCCTTCTAATATTTAAAAGGGTTGCTTAGAATGAAGGCTAGCCTAAAACTGACTTGGCCAGGATTGTTACTCCATTTCTTTCTGGGGAAGAACAGAAGGTTTCCCCATAGTTTGCCAGTGCTAACAATTATGATAAACTAAAAACAGAAATATTGTCCTGCATTAGCCTAACACTGGCAGTAAGTGCTGCATGCCTGGGTCCACATCTCAAAGAAACCACATCAATCACTGATGTTTGACCTTACTCATCCTGTCTGTAAGTGGTAGTAATGAAATGTCCACAGTACCCTGCACATAGTGGACATGATTATCCTTCACTGATTCTTGATGGCTTTGCTGTGTACAATAAGAAGATGGGTGTCATAATGGAACTCCACTAATGGGTCAACTCTATTAACAAGGGAAAAGCTTATGAATTATTGCTTAGTTTTGGACAGAAGATGAATTAACTCATTCACACAAGAAGTACAGTAATGCTAATACTGCAGTAATAGCTAGGTATGGAATATTGCCTACAAACTTTAACAATGATGACAAGAAAAAGGTTGGGACCAAATAGAAAAGGTAAAATGAAATGTTTCAAAATCTACTTGGACATTTTAGTCAAACTTCTCAGTGGACTTACGTGGTATGATATGTGCATTAATATTTTCCTTTAAATGGAGCATTACATTATCAGTGGATATCATGACTAATAAATTAATGAAATGTGAAGTTGATCGGGTGGATGGAATATCTGTACATGAATTATTAGATTCGGGCAGAAAGTTAACATCTGTCAGTCAAAAACTGGTACCCAAATACAAAAAAGTATTTGACAAACAAGCTGAAGTAGTACTTATGCACAGGAACAACAGGTAGTAGCAGAAGTGCTGGTAAGGTGGGGCAAAGGTGGCAGTTGCCCAGGGCTTGAAGTATTAAGGGGCAGAATCAGGTCTTATGTGCATTAACAATATTCATTCCTGCCAGTACTGCATTTGTGCTGTGAACTGAAAGTAGTGCTTTAGCACTCAATGTGTTACCATTAAAATAAAAAAAAACTCTTCTCTTATTTTAAAGTATAGCAAACTGCTTGCATTTTTTGTATTTGTAGTCTGAACTGAAGTGCTTTAGTGTTCCATGTATGGCATGAACTGTAGCAAACTGCTTGTTTGCTGTAGTTTAAGTACAGCATCTTGTTTTGCTCTGCAAGGAAAGGAGTATGGATTGAGAAGAATCAACCAGGCTGGCATACTTCAATTAGGATCACTAGATTGGGGAACAGACATTTTTTTTTTACTTTTCTTTATTTTTTGCTTCTCAACTTAAAGTTGATGAGTGGGGGTACCAGGTCAGAGGATGGAACCTGGTGCCAGAATGGCTAACTACACCTCTTGGTACTATTTTTTGGCTGAACAGAATTGCATACCTCCCTTGAGGTAAATAAGTTTTCTGTAGGTATTATCACCGAGTTAGCCCATGATATGAGTTTAGGTAAAGATTTTCCACACTTCCTAGAACTGTTGGAAACTTAGTGCACATGTCCCTTGCCTGTATTTGTACAGGGAGAGTGGAAAGTTAGGAAGTTATATCTGGGAGACAGGATTAAAGTTGTCTCAAGGGTCAGGGGATCATGCTCTTCAATGAGCCAAAGTCATAAGATGACTCTGATAAATTAGAAGAGGATGGCACTTTACCTGCATTTGTTGAAGAAGGATCCTGCTGCCCCACTATTCAGTCAAAAAGTTTAAAGGAGGGTGAAGAAACTGGCCCATCTACCATTCATGTAGATAGGTCAGAAGAAGGACTAATGACATGAAACATTAGGCATTCTAATTTTAAGAAAGTACAGTGGGAAAAAAGCTATAACATAACTGGGATGTGTAACACTTGAATTTCTGAGCCACAACCACCACAAAGCCAACACTATTTGTTTTACTAACTGCATTCATTGGAGGGATGACTATTCATCCATTGGTTGGCATCCCATAAGTAATATTAGTAGGTGCTTCCTATATCAGTAACAAAGTCTGTATAAGGATGGAGCAGTTGTCTTCTTGTAAAAAAAAAAAAAAAAAAACAGTGTATTATCTACCATACTTCCTCTGGGCCATCCAACTGCAAACCCAAAGTGTAACCCCAGCCATCCACAGTTATCATTTCAGAACTCTTGCACCATCTTCTTTCCCAGATCACAGATTTATTTTTCCTTGTGAGGTCCATCATGAACCAATGTAAGTGATTTTGTTAATTCATTCCATTTCTAGGGTACTTTCAAATAAATGCAATTGCAGAAGGTAGACAATTAGCATCATAATGAGGGTCTTAAAATACTATCCCTTGGAATTCTTGTTATGTTTCTCACTGTATCCCTTAACCAAAAGTGTGTGTGGGTGTGTGCATACATATGTGTGTGTGTGTTTCTGTGCATGCACATGTGTTTGTGTATGTTTCTGTATGCTCACATGTGCATGTTTTCTTAAGCACCTTGATAACTGGATTCCAAAACAAGTTACTCTTAAAATAGCATCCCACTACAAGCAGCAATACTACGCCTAAATAAAAAAAATATATCTCTGGCATGCATGCATCATCACACTCAACATACATGTGGTGGAATGATGAGGTCCAGATTCAGAGGGCATCAGGAATTATGCAGCAATTTAATTCAGGAACAGGTAATGGTATTCATTTACAAAGAATCCTTCAGAATCTAATTACCTCATCTTAAAGCATCATCTGTTTGACTGAGATCATAGGATCACAGCATCATAGGATGTTACTAGGGTATTGGCCCTGAGGCCCTTATAAGCCTGGCCAAGAGTTTAGCCCATGTTTAGAAAAGTCAGCACCCAATGCCCTTGTCCAGCAGGACACAGGTGGAATCCCAGGGGTGTATTTTCTGTTTCCCATCCAGTTATCCAGGTTGCACTTAAAGAGGGATAATGAGGTACTCTGCTTGACGTGGACAGGGAGTCTATTCCACAGATGGGAGAGTCTCTGTGCCACAAATCTTTCCCACCAACAAGTCCTATTAATGTCACAGACCAGGTTGCTGTCGCACATGTGGGTTACTCGAGTGGAGCTTGACTTGCAGATATGTAGCAGCCCCACCAAGGTGGGGTCTCAGATTGCTTTGTATGCCAGACAGAGGTCACCTCTGAGGAGTCTGTATGAAATTGAGTAGAGGGACAGGACTTTTAGCCTATCTGAGTAAGGCAGATGTTTGAGGCTCTGGATTCTCCTGGTGAGGAACCTCTGTAGTGTCTCAAGATGTTGCATGTGCTTTGCAAGGTACATGGTGAAAGGGGCACTGTACTCAATAATAGGCCTTATAAGGGAAGAATACAGGGATGTTATGACCTCCTTGTTTCTGGATGAGATGCTCTTACTTATGAGGTGGGCCATGTAGAAAGATTTCTGTACAACAGAAGCAACATGGTGGTCAAAAGTCAGGTTACTATCCACATGGGTGCCCAAATCCCTTATGACTGAATGCATGCTTAGGGCATTGTTATCAATGTGATAATTTGTGGGGACATCACTCTCCCCAAAGGGGATGATGATGCATTTTTTGGTATTCAGTTTGAGGCCATGTTTCCGGCAGCAGTCATTTGTTTGCGTGAGACCCTCTGGGAGGATGTCCACATCATTAGAGGAATTGATGACAGCACCCAGCTTGCAGTCATCTGCAAATTTGGTCAGCCATAGCCCACTGATTTGGCCTGCACCTCAGAAAAGTATATTCCAAACAACAGAGGCCCCAAGACCGATCCCTGTGGTATGCTGCTCATTACAGATCTACTGCTTGAGGTGGCTTCCCTATTTTGACTAGGTGGGTTCTATCAGTGAGCCAGTTTGCTACCCATCTGGTAACATATGTATTGATGACTAGTTGAGAGAGTTTATCTATTATGCCCGAGTGGGGAATAGTGTTGAAGGCTTTGGCCAAGTCAAGGTAGGCAGTGTGCACCATCTTCCCCTCATCCATGGCTTTGGTGACTGTCTCAAAGAAGTCAACCAAATTTAACAGACATGACCTCCCCTTGCCGAAGCCAAACTGTGCATGATCAAGTGTTTGGAGGTTGCCAATGTCCTTGCTAATGAGGTCCATTATAATCTGTTCCATAACCTTGCAAATCAGGCTAGTTAGGCTGATGGGTCTATAATTTCCCAGATCAGTGGATGCTCCACCTTTGTGCAAAGGGATGACAGTGGCTGTCCTCCACTCAGCTGGGATGAAGCTGGTACTCAGGCTTTGGTTGAATAGGGTGCCTTATTGTGCTGCAAATTCATACTTGAGTCCATGTATGATGCATCATGGGATGTTATCTTCTCCCATGGAGGCTGTATTTTTTGCCTTTGAAACAGCAGTGATGACCTGTTCCCTAGATATAAGAGGAAGGGTCAGGTATTGGGGATGTCCTGATTTACTGATGGGGGGGGCAGAGGGGTGAAGTTTTCAGTGAATCTATCAGCCAGCAAGTTGGCTGTATCAACAGCATTTGTGTATGTGGTGTCCTTGACCCCAGTTCTGAGCAGATCTGTGTGTTTCCTTTGAGATTGTAGACATACATGAAGAAGGTCTTACAATTGTCTCTAGTAGATGTGGCCAACTTGGACTCAAAGTTTGCGTTGGAGGATTTCACTAGTGCTCTTATTTGCTTGTTAAGGCTAAGGAGAGATTGCTTCCAAGTGGGCACCTTCTCCTTCTTGGTCCTGGACAGCATTTTTTCCTTTTGTTATAGAATTATTGCAGATGTCCACCAGATAGGTTTACTCTTCCTTGTGGAGGAGGATTTTGACCTGTCGGGTATTCCTTATTTCATGCATCTGTATAAATGCTCACATAGTATTTTGGTGTAGTGTTGGACATTGGTGCCAGTTCCTACAGAGGGGAAGGGGGCTGTGAAGTTGTTTACACCATCCCTCAGAAGATTGTAATCAGCATTGGAGAAGTTTTTTTTTTTACCCTAGCTGGGGTGGGGGTCAGGGGGAGATGGTGACTTTGAATGTGACCGCTTTATGGTCGGATCTTACCAAGGAGGATGATACTGTAGGGATGTTGGAGCGGTTACTCATGTTGGTTAATACCAAGTCAAAGATATTATCACCTCTTGTTGGGGTATCGACTAGCTGTTCCAAGGTGTTTGCATTAACAAAATTGAGGAATTTCTGGGCATTTGTGTTCTGGCATGAGTAGTTTTTCCAGTCTATGTGTGGGTAGTAAAGTCATCCAGGACCAGGGAAAAGGGTGAAATCTTGATAGATTCGAAAAGGTCCAGATAGGCAGAGTGGGTATCTTGAGTCAAATTTCGGGATCGGTAGCTAGCTATGATTTAAGCCCAAGTGCTTAAACCAAAACTAAGAGGCTTAGAATAACACAATTTAAACAGGCAATAGACAAGCAGTAATAAATGCAGCAGAAAAGATGCAATTGAACACAGTGGAGAACAACCAGCAAGCAGCAGAAAAAGCAAGATGAAGTAAAAGAGTAGGAGTGGGAAACACAAATGCAGTAAAAGCAGCTGAATAAAGTGTTTTTTTTGTTAGTAAATTAGAAAGGGAGAGAGGAGAAACAGAAGACACTTCAAGGTTAAGAAACTAAGGGGGTTGGTCTTCCCAAATGATCTCTCTGTATTAAGAATAATAAGCTAATGAGACAGGGCTGGGACGAGTGTCCCAGATCAGATTTAGAGTAGGGGTGGGCAACTGCAAAACCACCAAGTTTAAGAACACAACAGCAATTGGATGGGAGGGTGTGAAAAAAAATATTCAGACAGTGATCAAGCAAATATATAAATGTAGACACAGATAAGTAATAATTCAGTCAAGCAAATAAATAAAAACAGCTCATTATGGTTTAGAATCACTGAAACAGTTAGATCAAGTGCAAAAAAATCTACTTCTATCAGCGCTGTATTTCCAGATTGAATAAGAAGCAAGCTCAGTCAGGCACAATGGAGCTGCAGCAAGGAGAGTAGTGTCAGATAGTTTTAGGAATACCCTTTCCCTATATATGACATCATATGACATCACACCAGAAGCTGGAACTGGTTTTGTAATTGGCACAGCATTACAGGGTGGCAAAATCCCTCTACAACATTACCACACTTGTTTTAGGATCTCACATTTAAGTAATTATTTCATTAATTTATTTATTTACATTTGTTGTCCAGGAATGTCCGAATGGTCTAGGTGTCCATTTTCAGCAGAGGCCCGGGGAGAAAATCTCCACAGAAATATAAGCAAAATACAAAAATTAGATAGTACAATAGTATTCATATAGTAAGATGCAGAATACACATCATCAAGTCAGTTTATACAAAGGATATTCAATACAGTTTTCTAGTAGATATAGGTTCAAAAAGAAAAACACAAGCATTTCAGTAGAGATCACTGTGAGAAAGATAAAATTAGTACTGTGTACATATTATGAACAAATGAGATTTCCTATCTATCTATCTATATATATATATATATATATATATATATATATATATATATATATATATATATATATATACACATGTGTGTGTGTGTGTATACATATATATATATATATATATATATATATATATATATATATAAATGAGGAGAGGGAGAAAATACGGTAAGGCGTGGACAGAGTTACCGATATCTTCTCAGTCATATTTGGTGCAAAAGCAATGGCAGATTTTGAATAGATGAACAAATAATTGCTTGAAATTGGTCGATACAGGTTTGTTTTGGAGGGTGTGGGGTAGAGAGTTCCATAATTTGGCATTTGATTTGAGAATAGGGCTTTGCCGTGAGTGTTGTTAGCTTTATTTACTGTGAGAAAGTTTCTGTCTGCAGAACTTAGACATGAGTAGGGAACAAGTTCCTTGAAGGATGGGCAATTGTCAGGATGGAAGATGATATTATGTGTGAATTTAAGTTGGTAGAAATGGAGAAAGTTAGGTAGCTCGAGCCAATTTAATTTATGTAGAGCAATACAATGGTGTGTTTGGTGAGGAAGGTTGGCAGCAAAGTAAGCTATTTTGTTGTAGCAAGTTTCCAGTTTGGTTAAATCCAATCTTTTTAAGTTGGTAAAGAGGAGGAAAGCATATAGGAGCATAGAGAGGAGGAAGGTTCTGGATATAGCTTGTCTGGCATTGTCAGTGAGGAATGGCTTGCTTCTGTACAGTGAGCCAAGTTTGACGTGAACTTCCTTAATTGTGATGGCTGTGTGTCGGTCAAATCTGAGTTTGTTGTCAATTGTCATGCCAAGGAGTTTTGTATGCTCATCTGGTTGGGTGACTGTGTTGTTTGCTGAGAGAATGGTGAAAAAAGGGGTGGTCTGCGATTGTTTGCTACTCGTAATAGTATTAACTGTGTCTTTTTGGGGTTGAGGATTAGTTGTGATTTACTTAGATATTAAAAGCTTGTTGGGCTACTATTCAGAGGTCTGGTAAGGTATCTGCTGAAGAGATTAAAGTTGAATTGTCCACATATTGAACTTCTTTAGTGTGTGTTGTGGATGTGGTTAGATCATTAGAGAAGATTGTGAAAAGAAGGGGCCATAGTATGGATGTTTGGGGTACTCTGACTGAGAAAGGCAGAAGTGGTGAGAATTTGAATTTCCATTGTACTGCTTGTTGTCTGTCAAAAATATAGCTTTGGAAGCAGGAGAGGAATGTCTTTGATAGGTTTAGTGAGGCAAGAATAGTAAGGATTTTTTTTCAAATAATTTTTATTAATTTTATAAACTTGAAAGAAAAAATACAATTTAAATATAACAAAGTAACAAAAAAGTAAATATATACAAGAGTCCATAGTAGTAATACAGCAAAAAAATGAAAAAGTCATTAATACTTTTCCAATAGATCATTCAGTTTTTGCCAATGTTTTTTTTGGTGAGTCAAGTTGGAAGTTCTTATGTGTAAAGTTGAAAGTTCTCTCTTGCATACACTTTTAGCTAAAATAAGAAAATTGTTAAAGGACAAAGCAGTTTTACAATTCCAATTTTTTGTAATTATTTTTCTAGCTATTGATAAAGTTGACCAAAGGAGAGGCAGCTGTGATCTGGAGACAGCATCTAGTACTGAAGCATTAAATAAAATAAGTGAATCAGATATATAACATTTATCAGTCCATAATGCTTGAGAAATGTTTTTTATATTAATTCTAAAAGGAAACAACCAAATTACAATTTAATGTCATATGTGACCAATCTGGTTCTGATTCAGAGTCACATCTCCAGCATTTAGTGTTCTTATTTATTTATTTACTTTATTTTACATTTGTTGTCTGGGATAGTCTGACTGGATATATGTCCATTTTCAGCGGAGGCCAGGGGAGAAAAGCTCCAAGGTTGACAAAGACAAACATAAAGATGCTTTTAGAAAAAAGTTGCATACATTCATAAGCACATCAATAACAATGGTAGTTACAGAAGAACATATATACAGTAGATATATACATACAGTAGCTGCATTGCTTGCAGAGGGTACATTACATGACATATTCAGACTAGATCAGGTACAAATTCTGGCTAGGAATGTTTGTGTGTTGGCTAAAGCAGATAATTCTTTGTTTTAAACATTAGGTTAATTTTACTGGGGGTTAAGAAGTTCCTATGAATGAATTTCCAAATGAAAATTTTTCAATAAAGAGAGGATGTTGTTTTGTAACTTGATTTTAATATCAATTTCTTGTTGCTCAATGAGAATTCTGATTCATTAATCTTGGTAGAATAACTCCAAAAGGATGAATTCAGATTTAGAGATTCGGTTCCTATAATTCTATATATTACCGATGTATATGACTTATTATGAAATGGGGTATAATTTATATTAATTAGGAAATCTAGAATTTTGGGGGTGTTTTTTCTTGATAGTTCATTATTATTTTAATTCTATCATTTACATATGTTATACAGCTATGAATGTTTATCCAGTTATTATTTGATAAGGCATATTTAGAGAGAAGATATCCAGCCTTATGTAGTTTATTACCATTTAGAAATTGATGCCAAAATAATAAGTTACTCTTCTGAAAATCTGACAGCTTATTTTATTGAATGTTTCTAAACAGCCTTTAGTGTTTTGTATATATAGGTAGCAAAAGGAAGAACAGGTCTTTAAGAATGTAGTTAGTTTTACTATATGTTTTGAAAGTATGAATGATATAGTCAACTATCGGTAAAACTATCTGCGCATCATTTGTAAAATAATATTTTAAAGTCTAATAGAATTTGTTGATTCCTATGTGATTTTGAGGGATTAGATTATATTTATTGATTTGGATAAATTTTTGATGTATGGATTTCCATGCAGAATGATATCAGGAGTTTAACCATAAAGCTACAATGTTCATAACATTGGATTTTGCATATAGTTTAATGTTAGGGAATGTTATCCCTCCATCTTCCTAGCTTTTAGTATGCCATTCAAAAGATATTCTCAGTTTGTTAGGATACCAAAGAAATTTGAGAAGGATGGAGTTTAGTTTATTTAAAATTGTTTTTGAGGGAAGAAATATTAATGCCTGTATATAAAATAAGATTTTTGGAAAAAATAATCATGTTTATTAAAGTAAGTCTGTCTTTTATTGTAAAAAAGGATTTGTTGAATTCATCTATTAGACATTTAACTATATTGGTTAAGTTTGTGTAATTAGTCTGAATTGTATTTCTTGTTGAGGGTGTAATAATAATTACAAGGTAATTAATATATATTATTCCTATTGAATTCAGTATGACTATTTAAGAAATCATCAATTTTTTCATTGATTAAAAGGATTCTTGTTTTCTTGTTTGATTTTTGTTAAACTTTAAGCCTGAGGTTTTTTCAAAGTGATTTAAAGAAATAATAATTTGGTTTAAAGAGGTCTCTATATCTCCTGTAGTTATTAGAATATCATCAGCAGACAAATGAATCTTACAGTTAGATTCCTCATCTATATGAAAACCTTAGCTCATATAATTGCTTCTAATAGAATTAGCAAGAGGTTCAATAGCAATTAATAATAACGGGGATAAAGGCAACCTTGTTTTTTACCCATTGTAACTTTAAAGGATTTAGATATAAAAGAACCAATTTTAACAAATCAATAAGAGTTATAATACAGATTAGTGATGAAGTTAATGAATAATTCAGAAAAATTATATTCTTGAAGTACTTTGAATAGATATGGCCAGATAACAGAATCAAAGGCTCTATTTAAATCTAAACTAATTATTGATAGTTCTTTTTTCTTTTTGTTGGCTCAGTCAATTAGAGTGTTTAATCTAATAATATTATCATAGAGTTTTCTATTGAAAATAAAACCTGTCTGATATACATTAATTAATGTTGTATAATATGATTTAATCTTCTAGCTAGGATGGACATAAATAGCTTATAATTGACATTCAACAAGGAAATAGGTCTGTAAGAGGAATGAAATTTACTATTTTTATCTTTTTTCAGAATAGGAGAAACAAGGGTATAGTTCCAGGATGGGGGAATCGATTGTGAAGTTCTAATATTTTTAAATACATTCTGCAGAAGTTTAACAATATTATATGTTATAAGTTTATATAATTCAGGGATTAATCCATCTAAACCTGGGGCTTTATTCATTTTAATACTTTTAATTTGATCTTTAACTTCTTTGAATAAAATAGATTTGTCAATAATATTTACTTGTTCTCTAGTTAATCTTCAAAGTATATTATCCTTAAAAAAATTCTTAGTAGTAATGTCATTATCTGAAGCTTGAAAAGTATTATTGATATTCTCATATTGATTTCTGAAAACTTCTAATAGATCACTTATATCAGATATTTCTCTATCTTTCCCCTTTGGTTTACTCTTATTTCTTTGATCTTACAGCTAGTTTATCCAGACGTTTGGGATTCATTGAATAGAAACAAGTTTTCCATTTTTCTAATTGAATTGCTATTATATGTTGCATTGTGTGAATATATTTTTGATTCAGTAATTTTAGTTCAAGATTAATACTTGCATCTTTTAGTTTTGCATTTGTTTTTAGATTATCTATCTTAGACTGTAAAGTATTTAATTCATTATTCATTCTTTCCTCTTATTATGATACCAACTTTTGATTTTCCCATATAAATAGGCCTCTAAAGAATCCCAAAGTATAATGTCTGTGACTTCACCATTGTCATTTAATTCCATAAATTGATTTATTTCTGTAGAAGACCATTGCTTAAAGTCTTTTAGCTGAGTAATATATGCAGGAATTCCAGTGTTACTGATTAAGTTATTAGACTTAAAGGAGAGATCAAATGAAATGGCGTTATGATCTGATAATGGGCAAGAAGTTATTAATACATCATCAGTTCTAGAGTACAGACTATTATAGGTGAATACTTTATCTATACTAGTTTGAGTACCAAAACGAAATGAATATAGAGTAATGATTTAGTAGATTTCAAGCCATATATGTCTCATAAATTTAAGTCATTAATGACATTTTTTAAATGCTTAGCAAAAGATGACAGTTTAATTTTTTGCTTATTAGTAGTATCTGCTTCTGATAGAACACAATTAAAGTCTCCTGCTATAATTGATTCACCTTTAAGGTATAAAGTAATAGTATCCAACAAATTTTTTATGATTTTGGTACCAATTCCTGGGATCCAGTATGTATTAACTAGTGTATAATATTGTTTGTTGATTTTGATTGTAATTATTGTTAATAAACCATCCTTATTAGTAAATGTATGAATGATTTTATTTATTTTTATTTTTTATTTTACATTTGTTGACTGGGCTAGTCTAACTGGATATATGTCCATTTTCAGTAGAGGCCCATGGAGATGGAGATAAGCTCCAAGGCAGAAACAAACAAAAAAAAACCAACAAATAACAAATAACAACAACAGTCATATTTACAATGCATATTACAGGTTAACACAGAATTTTCAGCGAGAGCAAAAATCATAATGGTGTAAAATACAGGTACAATACAACATACAGGTACAGTACATAATAAAAAAAAGAAAGACAGGTTATTGTATGGTAATATTAATAAAGAGTTCTCTCAATAATAAGTATCCACAGAGGTTGGAAATAATGTAATTTAGAGGGAGATGGTATTTATAGTTAAAAAGGAAGGTATAACAGTTAATGAGAAGTATGGGGTAGGCAGAGCCAAGTTTGAAGAGATAGAGGACTAGTCAGGTTTAGTACAGGAGCATAACCAGTGTGTTCTGAGGAAATGTTTCAGGCTATTTTTGAAGAGTGATAAAGAGGCAAGTGAGGAAAAATCACTGGGGAGAAGATTCCAGGATTTTCCAAAAGCATTAGAAAAGAGAAATTCCTGTTGTTAGGTTTAGAGGTATAAACAAGAAGTTTGTGTGATGGACATATGGACTACAGTTTTTTATAGGGGGTGATGAGGGTAGATAGAATAGGAGTATTGGAAGGTTTATAAAGTGTCTTATGGGCAATGGCTAGTTGGTGGAATTTAATCACGTTTTGTAGTTCTAGCCATCCTAGCTGCTTTATATTAATGCAGTGGTGGGTTCTAAATGGGTTGCCTGTAGCATATCTGGCAATGTAATTGTAGGACATTTCCAGTTTGCTGAGGTTATTCTTAGATGGATTAGAAAAAATGGGTGAGTCATAGAGGAGTGTAGAGATTAGATGAATGTGAGCTATAGTTGTTTTGGCCGTAGATGAAAGGAAGGGTTTAATCCTATAAAGAGAGCCAAGTTTTTTGTTGACAGTTTTTATAGTATTGTTGATATGGATATCAAAGTTCAGATTGTTGTCAATGGTGATATCAAGTAGTTTGGTAGTTGGGTCTGGTGATATAATGGTACCATTGGTGGATGTAACTGAGAAATCAAAAGGAGAGGACTTGTGAGTAAGATTGAAGAGGAGGATTTTAGTTTTTTGGGGGTTCAGGACAAGGCAACGCTGTGCGAACCATTGTTCAACTGTGTTAAATACCTTCTGGGTAACACAGTGAATTTCAAAAGTGGATGTGGCTGAGCATATCAGTGTGGAGTCATCAGCATATTGTATGCATGTGGCTTGGGGGATGGCTAGATGAAGGTCACTAATAAATATGGAGAAAAGGAGAGGTCCTACTATGGACCCTTGTGGGACACCAAGGGTAACGGACAGGTGGGTGGATAGAGTGTTGTGCCATAATACAGTCTGTTGTCTTTTATCTAGGTAGGACTGGAACCATTTTATGGAAAGTGCATCTAATGACAAGGATTTGAGTATGTTTATGAGAATCTGGTGAATTACCATGTCAAATGCTTTAGATAGGTCAATAAATAGTGCAGAGGAAAGATTACTAAGGTTGCAGTTTCTGTTAATGCAATCAGTAAAGGAAAGGTGGGCAGTGGTAGTGCTGTGTGAAGGTCTGAAACCATGTTGACAGCTGGAAAGTAAGTTATTTTGGATTAAGTGGTCGAGTAATTGCCTATGGATGCATTACTACATGTTCTGTGCCAAAGGAGAAAGAAGGGCAATAGGGCAGTAGCTTGAGAGTTCAGTGGAGTTTCCACCTTTACGGAGGGGTATAATATGGGAGACTTTCCATAAGGTAGGGATGTGACCTTCGCTAATAGTTCTATTGATCAGAATGGAAATGGGGTAGGCAATAGCCTTGGCTGATATCTGTAGATATTCAGCAGGTAGTTGGTCTGCTGAGGGAGAGCAGGGTTTCAGTGTTTGTATAAGGGTTAGAATGTATGTTGTTGGGACAGGTTGGAAATGAAAGGGAGGGGGCGGGGGTTGAGTTATAGGAAGGTAAAGTGAAGGTATTAGGTGACAGCCGACTAGCTAATGTTTGGATTGCATCAAAAAAAAGGTATTGAAGGTATTGACTGTATGCATGGGATTTTCCTGGTCTGTATTTTGAGGGTTTGGTGTAGTGGATTGACCTGGATGGAGTAATTGGTTAATGCTTGCCCAGAATTTTTGTGGGTTGTTGTGGTTAGCTTGTTGAAATTGTAGGTAGTAGTTTCTTTTATCAGAGAGTGTAGCTTTCTTAGTGTCATTTCTTAACTGTCTAATGGTTTGTTGGTCTACAGGGTTTTTAGTCATTCTCCATTTGGCCCAATATTTATTTCTGAGATGGATTTTATGTTTGGTTTCTTTTGAAAGCCATGGGGCAGAATTGGTTTTAATTCTAATCAATCTGGTTGGAGCATGGTAGTTAAGAATGGCAAGGAAGTTAGAATTAAAGTATTTAACGGCTTCTTCTAAAGAGAGGTGTCTTAAGGGAGACCAATTGCATGCTCTTAGTTCCCTTTGGAATAGATCAGGGTTAAAGTTCTTTTTGGATCTGATATTTCTGATACAGGTTGGAATGGGAGCATTGGCTTTATGCCTAATGATGTAGGTAGGTGAGTGGTCACTTATATCATCAGAGAGGGTTCCAGAATCATAAATGTGAGGATGATTGTTTATGAGAATCCAGTCTGATATGCTTGCTTTCTTGTTAGCTTTATTTATCCTGGTGGGGGAGGTAATGGTTTGTGAAAAAACATATAGGTTAATGTGGGTGGTAGGGAGGCTGCTATAATAGCAGTTCCAATCAATGTTTATATCACCTAGGAGTATGGTTTCTTGGGCAGGTGTTGGGATAGCTAGCAAAGGATATTTTTCATGGTGGCAATGTTATTACCAGGAGGTAGATACATACAGATAATATAGATGGATTTGACATTGTTAAATTGAAGTTTGGAGATGAGAATTTCTGCATTGGAATCTAGAGGTAGTTTACAGTTGTACGTGGTTAACTCTAAGCCAGATTTAAATAGAATAGCAACCCCACCACCCTTCTTGGCTACTAGGTCAAGTCTCAGAATATTATATCCAGGTGGGATGATTTCATTGTCTTTGGTTACAGGTTTTAGCCATGTTTCTGTTAAGCAGAGAATGTCAAAGGAGTAGACTTCTAATAGAGCTTGGAGTTGAGTTACTTTGTTGTTAATGCTACGTATATTAAGATGAGCTACTAGGAGGGAGTTAGATGGTTTTGTAAGGGAATAAATAGATGATTGATTGTGGTTATGGAGAGTGATAGGAGTTGTTGTTGGGTCTGGGTTAGGATGAATGTCACCATCTTTTAATGAGAGGAATAGTCCTAGATAGTTTGGGTTAGGGAATCTGCTGTATAGAAGTAGAGATTTCCTGAGATGTAGAGTGTTATATTTAATGTGCAGTATACTATGATACTTTGCAAGTAGGTAGCTGAGTGAAGATGTTATATTTGCATGGTTATAAAGGACTGGTAGGGATGGAGAGTTGGTTTGCTTATTAGGGTAGTGAAGGTGTGGATATAGTGGGTGTTCATAGGAGGTGAGTAAGTAGGCAAATGTTAAAGGAGGTAGTGGTAAGAGGGTGAATAAAAGTAGGACATATAATGGGGAGGGTGGCTTATACATTGGGAAGGATTAACTATTGGATGTTTGTATGTAGGTATGGACATATGTAGGGTGAGGATGGGGGAAAGGAGGAGGGTGTGGTAAGACTGAAGGGTAGTGGTAAGAGAAGGCAGACATGAGAGAAGATGGCCAGTGGGAAAGTGTCTAGAGATTAATGGGAAGAGGAAGAGGTGTGGCTAGTAAGTATAAGAGTAGGACCCCTGGGGGTGGGTGGAAATTGGGGGTAGGGAGGGGAGTGGAGTGAGCCTGCAGGGCGAATGGAGTGGGTAGAGACAGATACTGAAACATTTATAGAAGAAACAAGCAGCAGGACTGACTCCAGAAGGTAAGTTGGAAAAGTCAGACGTGGGTAAAGGACAGTGAGAAGTGAGCCTAGAAAAGGTAGTTGTAGACAGTAGTAGTAAAGGGTAAAGTGAGAGGACTAAAATAGCAATTCTGGGACTACAGGAGAAATGAAGGTAAGCAGCTAGGCATAAGAGAGTATAAGAAGGAGATGTGGCTGGGTTAAGGGTACCACCTAGTGGACAGGTCTAATATTGCAGGCTGATGTGAGAGGGAGTTGGTTGGAGTACAACAAGGGAAAAGTGTGTGCTAGACAAAAGGGGTTTCTATAGAGGATGGGGAGAGAGGGTGTTAAGGTACAAAAGAGAGCGGGTGGAGGCTGCTGGCTGTCCTAGCTCAGGACGTGCTTTAACACCTGTAGTAGTGGTACAATAGTAGAAAGTCTTTCTGGCAGGAATTATTCAACAGACATACTTTTCTGGTGTCCTTGAGAGAGGGATTGCAAGGAAGTTATGCTGTGAGGCGAACCACTGATATTTGGAGAGGGTCCTTTAGATTTTTACAGACTAGTGCTAGAAGCACAAGAAGAGCAGGGTAACTTAAGGAGGCAAGAGAGACAAAGTAGTGATGAGAAACAAGAGTTAGCACATAGCAAGGTAAGATTGGTCATATTACACTAATCATTCAGAGACTAATATATAGATAGAAAGTATACATTACAAAAATCCTTACATTTCAAATTACACTAATCATTCACAGAGACAATATCTATAGATAGCATTTATACATTTCCAAATCCTTGGTAGCAGCAATGTAAACACTTTAAAGCAATAATTATATGCCCCTTGGTAGTAGCAGTAAAGCTAAAGGTAGTAATTAAAATATTCCTACCTACTTAACTGCAGCTTTAAAAAATCATCTTAAAACAATTTCTTTAAGTACTATGCTGAAACAGGACACTGTGTGAGGGCGCAGTAGGACTACATTTCACTACTTGGGTTAGTGTATAGTAGTGCAGCACACAGAGAAAGTGTTATACAGTTCATAGCACAGCTACTGCAATTAGCTTAGGGGTTCTATGCGGCAGCCATAAGGGACCGCTAACCAAGGGTGCTCGTATCAGTAATTCAGCTTCTGTATGTCATATCAGTAATTATCAGCATTAAACACTGCTGGTGGGAGGTAATTTGAGAACAGCTAGACAAATAATTAAGCCCAAGCCCCTTAAGAGTCTCCACGTGGATGGAGTACTTTCAAAAGCCATTTACAGGCTTACAACAGTGGTGTTTGAAAAAATAATACACGGCAAAAGGTAGGTCTGTGGAGAGAATTTAGGCTTCAGGGTAAGCGCTTAGGTGGCACCACTCAACAAGCCAATTACAGGCTTCAGACAATGCAAAAGTGTTCAGGCATACTCAGAGAAGGGTCCGTATGAGTTGTGTACATGGCATTTTAGCTGATATCGACTTACTAATACACTAATGGCAGAGACAACTAGAAACGGCTAGGCAGAAGATTAAGCTCAAGTCCCTTGGGAGTCTCCACAAGAATGGCATCCTTTCAAAAGCCATTTACAGGCTTAAAACATCTGTGATTGCACACATACGCAGCACCAGATAGGTATGTGGTGAAGATTTAGGCTTCAGGGTAAGCGCTTAGGTGGTGCCGCTTAAAAAGCCATTTACCGGCTTCAGACATACAAAAGTGTACAGGCACGCTCAGAGAAGGGTCCGCATGAGTGGGGGATTTAGCAATTTAGCTGATATCAGCTTGCTAATACACCAAAAGCAGAACTATAGAGCTATAACAACCCACTATGTGAGCAAGCACAGCTGGACAAGAATGGTAGCTCCAATACCCTTATGGAAACTCCATGAGGGTGGCATAGTGCAATGAGCCATGTCCAGGGCTGAGAATAAGCAATACCATAAA
Source organism: Protopterus annectens (assembly GCF_019279795.1). Classification (NCBI taxonomy): domain Eukaryota; kingdom Metazoa; phylum Chordata; order Ceratodontiformes; family Protopteridae; genus Protopterus; species Protopterus annectens. The sequence continues at coordinate 687,376,428 of NC_056735.1, forward strand.
GGTGCACTCATGTATGGTTTAGCAGGTTGCTTGCATACAAATCTGCTGCTATCGGCTTACAAACACCAGCAAAAATACGTTACTCTTAAAACAAGCCTTTATAGCACAAGCATACAGCAAAGGGCTTTTCAAAAAGGTGGGAAACAAGTCACCTTAACAGTTTTAAAACACAAGCAAACCACAGATTAATCCATCCACAGTAGTCTACACGAGTTTAAAAATACATGCCCACTATGAAAAATCTTAGCAGCAATAGGTACAGAAAAGGTTATTTGGCACACAGATCCAAAAAATCATGAAGAACATTTGGTATGATGAGCAGTAACAAGTAATATAACTACATACCACAGGGGTTAGATGCTGGAAGAGGAGCAGACAGCAGCCAGGGCTTATCCCGATTCCTAAAGATGGTGCCCCACTAAGCCCAGGGTATTTATGGGAGTTCAGAGGATAAAGGTGGAGAGGGGAGGGGGGTAAGGGGAAGAGCAGGTACAGGTAGGAGGGGCAAGAGACGGACAACTTCAGAGAAGACAATTGGACATCTTGCAGTACATGGTAATGGTATAGAATGTAAGACAGGTAGGAATGGTAAGAACTGAGGCAGATAGGAAAACAGAAGACAGGGAGAGTGACAGGCAGTAGAGAGGTTCTGGTTCTGGTACAGAACGTCTCCAAAGAATCATTGTGCCTCTCCTTTTTGACTTAAAATATGAACCAGCTAGTATATAGTAGTCTTTAAAATATATTCTATTTATATCCTCTTTAATCACATGAGTTTCTTGAAGACAAATTATATGAGCATTGTTTAACATTAGGCATTTATTTAAACTGCTTCTTTTCAATTAATTATTTAAATCATTCATATTTAAATATAAACAATTTTATGTGGACATAAAGGTTATAGAAAGCGGATTTTGATTATCCTCAAAGTTAAATTCTTATTATGCAAAAAATATCTTAAGTTACAAAGAAATATTGCTGTGGGCATAAACAGTAATAAAAGACTTAAACAACTAAAATTATAACTATTTAAACCATTCATCATGAAATATAACATTCCTGGTTGGATAAATACTTTATCCAAGCCACTCAACAACCAAACCATATTAAAATATATAAACAAAACCTATGTGTAGCTTGTGCTGCTACTTCTTGAAAGAAATATTATATTATATATGATGATTAATCATTGTTGCAAGTAAATGAAAGTTATTTTAAATCAAAACATATGAATATCAGTCTATTTTATGATTTAAGTAATAAAAAAGGTTGAATATACAACAAAAATTGTTAGATCTAAACTATATGCAACTATGTATTGATCAGAATCTGAAACTGTTGTAAAAACTTCATTAGTACTATATGCAATTACATTAAGAAATTAATAAGTGTCATGAGGAAGAATGAGTATGAACAGCATGTCTTTTACCCTTTCACAAAGTTAACCAGTAAAATACATATCTGTTGTTTAATTGTGAGAATAATGAAGAGAAAAAAAACAGTTGTGTTTCCATCTTAGTACTGTTAAACAAAAACCTTTGTGAACACTTCTGGAATTAGTAAGAGAAGTAAAGGGAACAACAGTCATTCTGTCCTCAGTCGAGTACTGCACATAATGATATGCGTATATCTCTGAGGTGAGTGAGATAGACTAAGGAAACAATGACATCATCACTTGTTCTCTCATATTGAATATAGCAATCCTTTTTGCATATCAGTGAGTAGGATCTACTGCAGAATGGTAGGGGTAGAGGACAAAGGCTATAGGTAACCTTATAACAAGGAGCACTTATATGCCTTGTAAATTGAGAGGATGATAAAGGATCTGTTGCTATCAAAAGAGACCTCCCCCCTTTCATTAAGCAGCTAAGCAACTCTCTTACATCTAGGCATTATAACTATGTCTGTATGCAATTCAGGTGAGAAAAGACAAAAACAAAGAGAGAAAAAAGGGGATATTATAAAAAGCTGCACAAGAAATGAAAACACTTCTACAAACTTCTACTAATTCTACAAAGCCTAACAGTGAGTATTTTAACTATAAAAACAAAATCACTCCCTTCTGATTATTATAGCTGTTTTTGTGTATTTCAAATATCTAGATAAACTGTGCAAATGACCCTTTTCAGCTTTTGTGAAAACCATATGTACTTATTGTAGCATTCCAGACAGTATGTAAACCACAATAATCTTGCTAGGAAATAATAAAAAGCAAGTAATAGCAGCAGAGAATTAATACAATAGAGAAGTTATTAGGGTGTCAAAAAGTATAAATTAGTTAGTGTATAATAGCTGAAATGTCATATCTGTTATAAATAATAACATCTTAGTATTTTAAAGCTCCTTTTGTATGTTTATATTTGGTAGAAATACAAGATCTATTAGCAATCTCAAAAAGCAATCAAGATTTAGCAAGTTTAATTAGAACATAGGTGATGTATGCACTAATCATTAGGGCTATTGTGTCTATCCAATATATGTTCAAAGCAGTACAGGCTACTGCAATATGCAGTACTTGTAATGAATGTACTCCTATTCACTGGTAACCATTTGTCTATTATAATCTATCAGTGGCACTTCTTTCTGCAAACAACAAATATGTACAGTAAAGGTGAATGTAGAGTTAATGATTTAGGTAGTTGATCAGGTGAAGATCTGACAGCATTAGTTTATATTCTGTTGGGAAATATCATTGATTTTTACAATACACACCAAAAAGAGCATTTCACTATTATGTACTGCATTTACCCTTTTTTCTTCTTTCCCTCCCCCCTCCTCCTTCCCTCTTCTTTTGCTTAATATATACTGTATTACACAAAAACTAGTTTAAAATATGGATAAGAAAATATTAATTTCCAATTGTAGTCTGATAATTTATGTTTTAAGAATACACACTGAAAGAACTGCATTATATTTTATGAAATAAATAGATGTTCTGCTGTTCTCTAACATACCATCACATAATACATAGTAAAGTGTACTTCTTTCTATAGTAGGCAGGTTAGTATAAAAACGATGAATTCAGAATGGTTTGAAAGTATATTAAATAAACCACAGGATATGCGAAAGCTTTCACTGGTTTTAGATTGATTTAACAGACTATCACAGTAACTGAGGTCATATCAGATATAAATATGTGTCATTAGGGATAATTTTAATATTGTTCATTTTAAACTTTTTCCCCTTTCTTTCTCTAGTGATAGAGCAGTTAAAAAATGAAAAGACAAGAAAGAAATGCTTGTTTAAGTAAAACGGCTTACCTACTGTCTACATTGAAAGCTGTTCATCTTTAGATCAGCCTGTTTTCTTGTTTCCCCTTCTTTTAGCTTTGCTGGAAGTATTAGACTTTTTAATGATGAAACAGAAGTATTTTAAGCATAATTGGAGCTAGTTTCAATGAATATATTAGCTCAGTGAGGTCGTTTGTCTCAATGCATTTTCATTTCTTCTACTGAGGTCAAAGTTCGCTAGAACTAAAACGACAATAATTGCACAGTTGATATACACTGTAGCTGTCATTTGGCAGCTTGAGATGGAATTTGCTGCATTTTTTTGTTTTCCCTTTAAAAATTTGAAGGTAAGGGAGGGAAATGTGCAGGAAAAGAACTGAAGTGAATTTGTCATACAGTATCAGCTCGTGCTTAACAGCCTGTCTCAAGAAAAGGATAAAAAAATAACTTTTTTTCCCTTTTGCTTTCCCTTCCATCTCTTTCAATTTTCATAATAGAAACCTGAGGAAATGGATAAATAAAATGATATAAACAATAACTAAATGGGAAAATAAGATAATCTATGTAAACAACAGGTACCCTTTAGTGACCATAGCTAAATGTACCCATTCCCTCTAGTAGCAAGGATATAAGCATGACACAAACAGAAGGAAGACACATAAGCAATGAACATCTAAAAAAAAAAAAAAAGAATTATAGCCATTACTATATAGAACTACAGAATAATAAGCATTTACTTTAAACATTATAACACCTATGCTGTTAGAAATATATTTCCAAAAGTTAAAGCTGTATCAATACATATATTAATTTGTGACACCTTAAAAAGAATGTTTTGGAGGTAGGAAGGTGGTAATGTTTAATATATATATATATATATATATATATATATATATATATACACACTCACACACACATATATATATATATATATATATATATATATATATATATATATATATATATATATATATATATATACACATATATATATATATATATATATATATATATATATATATAGGGTCTATATCATATGAGTGAATCACACAAATTGTGAACGCTCATAATATCGAATGTACCGGACCTCGAAGTGCTTTTTCTGAGATTGCAGTACTGCGATCTCAGAGTTGGAATATATATTTAGCGGGGGATGTGGAAGTTCAATATCCATTACCTTCGATATTATGAGCGTTCACAATTTGTGCGATTCACTCACATGCTATAGACCTTATATATATATATATATATATATATATATATATACATATATATATATATATATATATATATATATATATATATATATATATATATATACATATATACACATATACGCATTTAAGTAAATATTTAAAGGATTAGGATAGTAAACAAAAAACATGTTATCTATATTTTCTCTTTTACTTTTTTACTAACTAATATTTTAAACAAGTAATTACAACTGGGAATAAGTGAAAGCAACCATGATAATTAAAAGAAGACTTTTACCTTATAAGGTGACAGTAGTATAATGTCCTGCTTAGGTTGGTTTGACAAATGTCATTAGATTAAGAAAGACAAACAGAATAATATAAAATAAAGTTTACTTCTTTTTCATTTTTTTAGTATTGTTGTCCTTAGTTGTCCAATTGTTTTTGGATGCATGTCTCTTTAAACTTGCGCTTGCCCAGTCCATATCTTCTATTTTATCAAGTATTTTATTTTTCTTAGTGTATTCCATGGCTTCTTCTAAGGTGTTGAAAATTTTCTGACCATCTGGAAAGGTGATCCTTAGTTTAGCAGGAAAAACAAGTTAAGCTTTAATGTCTATTTTCTTCAGGCTTTTGATGAAAGGTACAGCTTCTTTCCTTTTTGTCATAACTAATGAAGTGTAGTCACTGCCAAATCTTATGACATTATCCCTTAGCTTAATTGGTGTGTTAGCCCAAGCTGACTTAAAAATTAAGTCCTTCTCTTGACTGGACAAAAATTTAACAATGATGGATCTAGGCACTGGAGGGTTCTTCTTTAAGGAAGATAGAATGTTGACAGTCCCAGTGTCTTGAGACGAAACTCACTAAGAAACCTGCAATTCAGCAGCTGAAAAGATTATACGAGAGCTGGTGGAACAAATGAAACAAATACCTTCCAAAAACCAGCGAATGTCCACAGCCAAACTCTCAGCAGTTAAATAAACTTTTTGGAAAGCCAGTGGAACAAATGAATCAGATGTCTTCAAAAACCAGTGAAATCCTCAGCTAAACTGTAATTTTATTAAACGAAACACAGAATAATCCAAAAAGGTTAAGCGCTTTCACCTGAATTTGGGTTTAGTGGTATATGCAACAGTTAATTTGTGATCATAAGACACTAATAGGCAAACTAAATTTTATATTTATTATATTTATAGTTACATCATATTGATGGCACAATTTCGTTACAATATTTTTATAGACAGGTAGATTCAGGACAATATATATATTTTGGTCATTGTATATTGTATTGTTGTTCAGATTCTTATAGTTTTTAAAGGACAGCTTGGACGGACATGTCACAAATTGTTCTATATTACCCAGGTATTATATATTTAAATATTTAATACAAAAATATTTTTTAAGGTTTAGATTTATATTTTATATTATATATTATGTATTTTTGTTTATATTGTGATTAGTATAGATAGGATTTTTATAATAACAGGTTTTGCACGATGTGTAATTTTTAGGTGTCATATACCTTTAATATGAAGCATTGTGTATTTTGAATTTTGGCGCCAAAAAGTTTAAGTGCTGAGAGGTTTGTTTCAACTTGTTCTGATGAAGCTTGCCATTTAGCTAGTGAAAGCGCTTAACCTTTTTGGATTATTCTGTGTTTCGTTTAATAAAATTACAGTTTGGCTGAGGATTTCACTGGTTTTTGAAGACATTTGTTTCATTTGTTCCACTGGCTTTCCAAAAAGTTTATTTAACTGCAGAGAGTTTGGCTGTGGATATCACTGGTTTTTGGAAGGCATTTGTTTCATTTGTTCCACCGGCTCTCGTATATACTTTTTAGCTGCTGAATTGCCAGTTTCTTGGTGAGTTTCGTCTCAAGACACTGGGACTGTCAACGTTCTATGTTTTATTCTGTTCGGTAGTTGCTTGGAATGTTGTTTGCGCTGGTTCTTTAAGGAAGATGAGGAAAGAGACCTGTGAGCCCTTTAAATGCCAAATGAAAGAACTTTTGGCAAATTAAGAGCTTTAGGCAACCATTTGTTTAAGAAAAGTATCAGATTGTCCCCTTCTTCTTTCTCTGGAATTCCATAGATCCTGATGTTATTTCTATGGGACCTGCTTTCTAAATATTCTGTCTTCTCAAGTAATAAAGTGTTTTGGTTTAGCAAAAATTCTACATGACTTTCAGTTTCTGTCAGTCTTCCATCCACATCTGTCACTGCATCTTCAACTGGTGACATTTGAGTAGATTGCTGTTTTAACACTTCACTGAGAAAGTCCATTTGCTTTTTGCAGTCTTTCTTTATAAAATCTATTTTTGTTTCCAATTTGTCTGGTTTTATAGAAAGTTCTTGTATGCTCCCAATAATAGACTGAATTTTCTTCTTTATGGAATTTTCTTGTAAGTTCACTTTTGAGTGACTCATGATTGATGAACAGTCAAAATGTACACTGATAAGAAAAACTGAAAAGCAGGCTCCAAATTTAATTTTTTTCTCTCAGAAAAGAATCTATACAGGTTTACATATGTAATTCTGTTAAAAAAATCTATATTCTATAGAGAAAAAATAATAAAATCCTGTCAGAGAAAAATAATAAGAAGCAGAGCAAAAACTTTGTGCTGTTAGCTAGCCACCATCTTGTCCATGCCCCCGGGAGATATTAAGAATTTTCTGATGGGAGACAGTGTTAAATGCTTTTGACATGTCTAGGAAGATTGATACTACTTGCTGGTTTGAATTTCTGAGTTAGTTGGTGGTGTTAGAGAAATTAATTAGGGCTGTGGTGGTGCTGTGTTTTGGTCTGAAACCATGTTGGGAGGGAGAGATAAGGGTGTGAGATACCAGGTATTGTAGTAACTGAGCATGTACACATTTTTCTAGAATTTTGACATGGGGGAAAGAATGACTATGGGTCTGTAATTGTTTAATTCTGCTGATGTTCCTTTATGTAGAGGGGTGATATAAGAAATTCTCCATAATTTTGGGACATATTGTTCTGCTATTGACCTATTTACCAGAATGGAGATAGGCTGAGCTATGGCATCAGCTGAATGTTTGAGGGAATGTTTGAGGTACTCATTGGGGAGTCGGTCAACTGCTAACGAAGAAGGTTTTGTTTTTTTCCAGCATTGCTCTTATGGTGTTAGTTGGGACAGGTTTGAGGTCAAAAGAGTTGTTGTTAGTTTCCACATTAGGTGGAAGAGACGGTGGGGTGAAATTGTTCCCTGTAACTAAGGAGAGGACGGTGTTTATAAAGTAGGTATTGATTCGTGAGGCAATACTCACAATTTGGTTACTGGTTGTTAGTTCTGGTGTTGTGGCTTTACATGGGTGGAGGAGTGAGTTCATTGCCTGCCAGACCTTTTTGGGATTCTTTTCATATGTGTTTTGCATAGATGTATAATATATATTTTTGTCTAGTCAGAGTTGTTTTTTTTTGTTTCATTGCACAGTTGCTGGTATGCTAACAGAGTTTTATTTTCTTTTATTGTTTGGTATTGAAACCAGGATTTGTCCATTAGTTTTTGAAGTCTAATGGTTTATTTTGATATCCAGGGCAATCTCTTATTTTTAACATGACATGAGCGAGTTGGTGCTTAGCTATTTAGAATAGCTAGAAATGTGTCACTGAAATATGTTATGGCCTGATTGAGTTAGAGATGATGGAGTGGTGTCCAGTTATATTTATTGAGCATGTCTAAGAATGTTTCATTGGAGAAATTTTTGGTATTTTGTATGACTTTGTAAACTATGATTCTAGGTGGGTTAAGCTGATGACAGATTAAGTAGGTAGGTCTATGGCCACTTAAATTATTTGGAAGACATCCAGAGAGATAGTTGTAGGTGGTACTGTTAAGTGACCAGTCTAAGATAGATTCCCTTTTGCCATGTTTATCTATTTGAGTGGGAAACTGGATTGTTTGGGAGAAAACATGTAGCTTTATGACAGTGGGGGGATTATCACCAGTGCAAGTGTTACAGTCTAAGTTGAAGTCACCTGTGATAATGGTTTTGTGGGTGTAGGTTGTGGCTGTCCAGGCTATGAGTTCCTCAATGGCAGTGGGAGTATTGCTGGGAGATATGTATGTGGTTATTATGGTAATATTTTTCGTTGTGTTGATTCTGAGCTGTGTTACTAGGACTTCAAAGTTGTTATCATAAGGGTATTTGATGGGTAGGTAGTCTACGTTTAGGTTATCATTGTAGAAGATTGCAACCCCTGCCTCCCTTCTTCCTGATCTTGTGTAACCTGTGTACACAATAACCTTGTGGGAGTATGTCTGGGTCTCTTATATGGGGTTTTAAACAGGTTTTTGTTGCTATAAGAATGTCTGGTGAGTATTGTGAAATGACTGCATGAAAGTCTGTGATTTTGTTATCTATGCTTCTAAGGTTCAAGTTAAGACTGAGAAGATCTGAAGTTTTAATGTGGGGAAGGGCTAGAATGGTAGGCATGATGGTATGTTGTGCAGTATGTGGCCCAGGATTGGGGTGTATATCACCACTACGGAGAATCTGTGATACTATACATGCATATTTGTCTGACAGTTTGGAGAGTATGTGAAGGTGTTTGTTGAAGTGGTCAGTGGTATTGCTGACATCCACATGTTTGAAGTGGAAGTATGCAATAGATGTGTGATTGCAGAGTTGGGAGGAGATGGCAAGGTAGGAGAGTGAGGAGTTGATGGTATTAGTATAATATAGTGTGGGGCGACGGACATGTTGTATCTGTAGGTGAGTGTATGATGTTAGATAGTATGCAGATAGCAGTAGGGTATAGATTGTGGGAGGATAAAGAGCATGGTGTATATTCTTTTTTAAATGTTAGGTTAGCTGGATGGTGTGATAAAGAAGACATAGGGGCAGAGAGGATTTGGTGTAGTGTGGTGGGAGTAGAGTGATTAAGGACAGTTGCAATTAAGTTGTGTGAGGGGAGGGATAAGTGTTATAAATAGTGTATTGGTTAATTGAGGTGTAACTGGTGGTGGAAGGGTGATTGTTGATTGGAAGAAGTTAAGGGACTGGTTAGTGTTTGTATAAGTCTAGGTGATGCAGGGGTGGGTGGGAATGCGGGCAGGGTAGGGCAGCACAGTGAGCCCGAGCATAGCAAGGGTGAAAGGAGAGGGCAGGCCCCCCTCAGAGAAGAGTGCAAAGAAAAACAATCAGTATGAGAAGTGGAAACCTTGGAGCTGTAAGGTAAGTGAAAGCAATGACGAGGTAGAGGTAGAAAGGTAGGAGTATAAGCCGATAGTTGCAGAAACACTACTTTTATGGCCTTGGTGTGTAAGTAAGTCACCAAAGGAAGGCACATCTATCTGGGGACAAAATGCATAAAGTAAATGGTTCTCAATACATTACCCAGTTGCTACACAAATAATTACTCACTGAAAGCACATAAGACTGCATTGATTTTGCTTTGTAAATGTTCATAACCTGCACATTTCTCAGTATTTTAGAATCACATTGTTAGCACATCATCTACATCTCTCTTCCCTGAAAATAAAGCACTGTCATGCAGCAATACTCCCCCAAATGGTACGTATGCATAGTTATCATGAAATCACCTTTTGGGATAGATGGAATTTTACATTACTGCAGCTCAACATGTGGGTTTGTGAGGTAAGTGTTTAGAATATCTGGCCCTGAATTATAGAAAAGTGCCAAAATTATGAATCTCCATGCAGCTGAGGTACATGCTTAGCCTTAGTGTAACAAATGTTCAGTATTTTTGGTCCAGTTTTTCCTGATAACTATTCATGGGATCCTCTCATGAATTATGGCACCTGTTATTATGTCATCATGTAGCAAAAGGGTAACTGTGCCAGTGACCAGGAAATCATTCTTAAGGAGAGGACTGCATAATGACAATTTTGGCCCTTAAATAAATACTGCAAATGTTTAGTCCCAAATACTATCCGTGGAAGTTAAGAACTAATGTTTAATTTGGAAAATTTCTGCCTACAACATCGTAATCTCAAATCCAATTCAAAATAAACAAATTGCAGTATCATTCTTTTCACTGAGAAAATTCCTTAATAACAAGCCATGCACATTTTAACATGCTTTTCCTGACAGTCTGAAATAAATGTGTTAAAATGCTATTGAAAATTAGAAATGCATGAACCTATCCTTAATTCATGAAAGAGCCCCATAACTTCTGAATTTACCAGTATTTTCACTGGAAACTTACAAGATGTGTTATCATCCTCATATGAGACACTGTAAAACTGATATTTTCTGAACCAGGACAAAATGAAAATTGGTTTTAGAACCAGATAGGACACTTCACATTTGTTGTGTAAAAATCACTTTCAGAACAAGGTTTTAAAAAATCTATGTTGAAAGTCCAAGGCAGTGATATTGAACAATTATAATCTTATAAATACGTCAATTTTCAAATAGTTTGACCTGAATTTGACCATGTTTCATTCTTCTTTCAGACTACTTCAGTAATAATCAGAATTTTCTCAGACTCCATTCACTCTGGAGGTCTCTGATTTAATCACAGTGAAGACAAATGTGTGAAGCCCACATAAGTGTATACATTATTTTATATACTATATATACCATGTGACATAAGTGATATTCATATGTAAAATTTGCTGTTGTATTTATATTTGTATTTGAGGAAGTAAACTCAGATCTGAGTTAACAATGTCATAAAACAGATATAAGTGTTGTTACCTTGTCCCACATGTGATTAGACAGGGTAAAAATGTGACCTCTGGGGCAGAGAAACATTAACTGACAGCACATGTTGCCTCTCACTACTGTCAACATGGATACATAGCATTAGGCATTAGATACAGTTGCAAATGGATATGGCATATTTATTAACTCATAGAAATAATTACTCAGCTATCATTAAAGCTCTAACTGGATACAGAGTTGCTGCAAAATTTACAACAGTCTTCCAGAAGTATGTTCAAATGTTTAAAGCATTATAAGTGCTATTCTTGACTTATGTGTTTCTCTGTATCCAAGAAGAAGGTAAGTTTGAACTGAATAATTAAGAAATTAGGCTCAATGGAAATTTTCAGCAACTAATGAAGACTGCTACTAAATATATAACAACATAACACTTGGCAGTAGTCAAAAGCCTGGTCCTCTTAGCATGGCTATACAAGGAACAGATCAAGCTGAATTAAACTGATTTTTTTTAGTAGATGGCACAGTGAGAGAAAGAGAGAGCTGTGAAAAATATCTGCAACAAACAAGATTCAGAGTCGATGTCACACACTAAATTTCTGTGCTAAGTAGTCTAACTCGTACTTTGCAATGCAATAATTTGAGCTGGATTATCAGTGAAGGTGCAGCAAAGGAACACGTTGCATTAGTGCAGAGCACTCATGAGACATGACTCAATGAGGCTTGCAGGTGCACAGTACTGTAGCTGGCTAACATCTTCAACTGCAATGAGGCAACTGGTGTCTCCATGATGCTGATGAACTTACATGATAATAGCAAGTTAATCTGGACTGAGGACATTCCTCATAAGGTTTTCTTTTACTATGTCTTCAGTAAACCAAAGACTATGCTTAAAACAAGGAGCTTCATTTATGAAGTAAAATGGAGATAAGGCTCTAAACTATCCTTTGTAAGGATGTAGCCAGGTGTACATCATACAAACAATAGTAAATTAATTACTGATGGGTGAACATTCTGACCAACTCACAGACACTAAGTTCTCGGTTGTCAAACACATAAATGAAATACAAAGGTACAAATGAGCCAGGAAACAATATAAATAAATCCACATTGAGATTTCTATTAGCAGGTGTTTAATGAAATGGCTCCAGTATGAGGATCATATCTTTCAACCATCCAGAATTTTGCAGAATGTCCAGAGATTTGCTTATTATTTTTGGTCTATTCGTGATAAAATCAGTGTTTTTTTCTGCAAATCATTTAGGATTGCTGTCACTGAATAATTACAGACATTTGAGTTACTGACTTCATATCCTTCAAAACATTTAAGCTAATGTAAAACATGTTATTCTAGCAACTTTCTAAGCTTATAAGACCAGGGGGCTCTTTGTCCCCTATTATTTGTCCAGAATTACTGAGCAAAGAAGTTGGCAGGTATGAGGATACATGCATATGTGTCAGATCTTTAGAAGTTATGCTTTAGAACAAAGTGCAGTTTTTTGAGGGGGGGGGGGTGCAGGGCAAGAGCTTGCAAGCTTGGTGTACAAGTCAGAAATTTTAGGAAAAAAACAGTCCTCTATATAAGACTCATATTACTGAATTAATGAGAGGATAAGCCAATATAAACATTGCCTGTTCCATTTCCATTTAAAGCCATTCATAACAACTTCTATTTGCACACACAGACTGAAAAAACATCCAGCTACCTGAATCCCTTCCTCCTTTCCCTTCAGATGCACCTCCACTCTGCAGATCTATCTATCAAACTTTGTAATCTCTCCTTCCATAAGATCTTACTCCCTCTGCTTCAGCTTTAGTTCACTATATACAACTATCTCCATCTCATCTTTTCTTACTTCTCTATCAAGAACACTTTACAGAAAGCTTGTAAATAATTATGCACCATCTGCTTAACCCACTCAGAATGTGCTCACTTATGTAAATTATTAAATATTGCTCTATTGAGCAATGCTGTTCATCGAATATTGTGCTACTCTATACAAATTTTATTTTTGCTACTGTGTGAAGGTTTTACTGCTATTTTACTGTTCTCATGCCTAGGCTATGGCTGAAATGTATCAATTGTGGATGAATCCATTATAAAAAGCATAGCTAAATGAATGAATAAATAAATAAATTTACTACATACAAAGTACTGAAGCAGGAGATGTGGAGATAGCCATTCTCACAATGTATACTTTAACTGCAGATACAACAAAATCTTTGTGTGAGAAGATATGACCTAGTAGTGGTGATACTTGATCTTACTGAATGTTTATCTAAGATACAATAGTGCAATATAATGTATTTGAGAATAATGAACATTTTAAATATTATTAGTAGAATTACTTCACAGGTAAAATTCCAAGCCAATATGGCATTTGGTGTGAAACTGACCAGCAGAGACTGTGGACCATAAACATAATATAAATGGGATACACTTCTTTCTCTCTTTCTCCATTTTCTTTTCGGTGTGTGTGTGCGCGTGTGTGTGTGTGTCTCTTCAGAGGTACTGATATAATTGGTTATATTGTACTTTTTCTTATTCTGTCAACAATGTTACAACATACGACTAGCCTTGTAATCCCAGAATGGGAGGTAACCCTCTTCCTGACAAGGTTTTGAAGCAAAGTCTGTAAATTGCATCTTAGCCGTTAACAATGTGTTTTGTCCACATAGTATTTACAGCATGATAAAGACACACAGTAGCATTGCACATGGTTGCTGGATAGATGATTTAGATAGTTAGACCATACGTTTCATATCAGCATATCAAAACGGTAACTTGCTCACTGTTTGATGATGAAGGGATTATTTTTACATGCTTAATGGTGCCATCGATTCCTGAAGATCATTTTTCTAATGTTTAGCTTTACACACTATTGGCTGGCACTGAGTAGTTTATTCAGGTAACTAGAGTTCCCAAGCTGTCTTCCAAAACCAGTTTTGTGCAAAATGTCACAGTACTTACAAAAACATGCGCAAAATTTAGCTGGCTTAAGACATTTTTGCAGAAGTGAAAAGGAAATCATAGTTTCTGTTACAAATATTGTTATTTACCCTGAAGAATTTACCCGCAGCTGCTGCAGTTTTACATTAGAATTGGGAATAAATTCTGCTTTGCAGAAATTTAAATACTTAAGATGGCTAGTGATAAATAATACAGACATTGGAAATGACAGTTGCAATTCACTGGAGAAAATGATATACGCCAGTCTATCGCTTCTAAGGCTGGGACCATCTGCCGATTTTTGGTACATACAGAATTTAAGACTTCTAGAAAAAAATATAGCTACTGACCTGTAAGTTGCAGTTATTCCTACTACAATGAACGCAGCAAACGATAACCAGGTTCCAGTGACTTGCATTGTAATAGTTGTCCTTTATTTATTTATACTATATACTCAAGCCCAACTGAGAATGTTGCTTCACTTCTAACCGGTGATCAAACTCAGTGATATGTGGTGTCTCTAGTGTTGCTCTGTATTTCTTGAATAGTTACTTCTGGCAGTGTCTCGGCTGGGATGGATTTTTTCCCTTTGAGCACTGCTATGTATAGTTTCTGTTGGAATTCCTGAGGTAGGCTGTCATTATTAGGGAAAGGGTAGGTGGGTCACTTTAAGAAGCTGGGGGATCCTAACTACCAAATCGTGAGAGAGTACGTTATCAGAAGAGCGCACCCTACCGTCAGTATTCTTTTACGTACGAACACCTTAGCAACGAGTAGGAAGAGCTCAAATGTAATTAGGAACAGGCTGCAAACTGTAAATGTTTTCTCATTATCGAGCTTATCGGCTAAGCACGAAGTTCACTGTAATTAATGGTGAATCGCGTCCAGTGTTTGCGGTTCCTTAAACGTTAACAAATCTGTTATTACATTTAATGTTCGAAAAATCTAATTAAAATGGATTTTATGAGTATTGCAAAGCTACCACATCTTAGAAAGTAGTCCTAACACGGTTGCAATGGGATGCTGAATGGAAGCTAGCAATCTCCACAGTTTCACAGAAATGTTAAGGTTTACCTGTTTCACGTCAAGTTTCTGCGTGCATTTTTAAAAATTTGGTTTGCTGCACTATTTTTTGTATAATTAGTGAATCAGTTAATTTTATTTAATAATTTCTCTGCTATCTGCTGGTATTGTATTGCTTTCCTATTACGATTCAGGTTAATGCGTTCATGCTAGTTACTTGAAAGGTGTGCAGTGTGTGTTTGTGTGATTGCGGGATGCCGGGATCCATTTTAAATAAGTCGAAGTCAAGATGTCCATAATCTTCCTTAAATGGTTAATTATGGGCATTCAGACTTTACCCTGCTAAAATGTTGTAGTCTAAAGTGTTCAAAAAATCTTGAATTCGTATTAAGTTACTTACTTAGTCTACTAAATAAATATTCTAAATATTTACTAGTGTAAAGCAACCACATCATTCATTTCTGCTATAGCCAGATAAAACAATTATATGCGGGCAAACATTACACTACGAGTCCAAGGCACTATCTGTTTTGCCACAGAACCAGTACAATGAGATAGGCAAACCTCTTTTTAAGGGTTAAGCCGATATCAGATTTACTGGTGATCCTGTAAGAACAGTCTCCCTATATGGACCCTTACTTAATACCATTTGAAAAGACAATGAGTGAAGTATTTATGCTCATATCTCCGTAGAAAAAAGGGGGAGGGGGTTCAAATGAGATGGTAATGATAAACATAATCACTTCAAAGAAGTTGTTAATTACTTATATTTTAAGCCCACTTACCATTACATGCTTGCAATTTTATGATCATCAGCTCAGCAGTAATGTCTTTTAATATAGTCATAACGGTACTTACCTATTATCGCAACCAGATTTTTGCGCTAATGCTGGTTGCTTCTGTTTAGGTCAAATAGTAGCACTGCAGTATTATGAAGGTTAGAGACATGTGTTCTGTAATGTTTTTGTACTTTTAGGAAGGTTTATCATTGAAACAGCTCATAAGGTTCAAAAACAGGTTTCCCCTTTTACCGCCAGCATTTCCTGTCAGTTAAGCGAGTCCCATTCTACTGCAAACGTGTTACTTCCACATGCTGTAGTGGGTGAAGTAGGAAATCTCTCTTTTCAAACCTGTATTATTTATCAGCCGTTTCAATGATGAAGCTACCTAAGTCCACCAAACCTGTTTCTAACCCTCATAATACTGTCGTACATGATCCAAAAAAAAAAAAAAAAAACAAAAAGGTAAAGCCGAAGAAGTAGTAGTCCTTCACCAAAAGGAACTGCAGTACAAAGTAATCCATTCCACAGATCGTACGCTAACTCCTGCATTCCTTTCAGCCCAACACACGCACACACAAACAACCACTGCGATCGCTGAATTCAAATGCTGGACGTCTTTAAAGGACGCTACCCACACACCACAAAATTATGTCTTACTAGTTTTTTTAAAACCCCTACCGATATCCCCAACAGACCTTCTGCCAGTCTACCCTTCGATATCACACTTCAGTGAGGCCATTTCAGTAAACCATTCATACATAAAGAGGTTACTGCATGTAAGAATGGATTCTAAGCATTAAAAATAAGTTTGCTTAAGAAGCAAATAATATATTACGTATGGATGCATGCCCTGTATCCAGTATATTACAAATATCCTACCCAGTTCTGTTATATCGCTTTAAAAGAGCAAACAGGTCATGAAACTAAAAATGCAGGTAGTCTGAAGATCTAAAGTATGCTGATAATCTCCATCATTTTTATAATAACTTTGCTAAGTCTCCTGAAGTTAATCTTGGGTATTTCTCAGTTATATCAATTTGAAATAACACTATATGATTTTACTTAAAGTGATGTTTTCATTACTGATGTAAAACAAGACATGCAAAAGGGAGGTTCTATAATGAAAAGAGGTAAGAAGGAGGAGGTGTGTCCCCAAGTGTGTGTTTAACAAAGCATTTTAATGATTGGATTCCAAAACTGGTGACACCTTAAAACAGCATACTACCACAAGTAGTAACACTATGCCCAACCTGGTTTTGTAGTTGGCACAGCATTACAGGTTGACAAATTCCCTCTACAGCATTACCACACCTGTTTTGGGATATCACAGTTAATCATTCTCAATACTTGACTCAGATGTTACACAAATAATTACTGGCTGCAGGCACAAAGAAATGCATTAATTGTTACTTTTGAAAAGCCCATACATAACCTTCTAATTTCCTCAGTATTTTGAACTCACACTGTTAGCATGCCATCTATGTCCCTCTTACCTGGAAATAAAGTATGGTCATGCAACAATACTCCCCCAAATGGTACTTCTGCATTGTGATCATATTAATCCTTTGTCAGAGTTTCATATGTTACATTTTCTTTTAAGTGCAAGGTCTACTGTTAGAAGCACTTGGTTAAAGTACCTTCTGAAGTACAATTTATCAAAAACAGTAATTCTAGTGATTTTTGGTGACAGTGTCCATGTCCCTGTAACTTTATTTGAACAAGTGAACATGGATTGCTTTTCACTACTTGGATCATAGTGTGGTGGTGATCATGCAGTGAAGTAGTTGGAGGAATGCTGCACTCCTGAGGTACCTTTTTGTCAGATGAAATATTAGAGTGAATCTACACAAACTGGTGATAGTTCAGATGCATATTTAAGGTGTCCTGTTCATTGTTAGTGAAGAGCAGGAGAAGTGCTTGTTTGTCCTGGATAGATGTCTCCTAGTCAAAGTATAAATGTGTCCCCTGGAGAAAGACGAGTCGCAGACTCAGTGGAATCTATACATTAACAAAATGAAATAAATACATAGGTAGCCAGCCTGCCAGTAATGTGTTATTTTTTAAGCATCTTTATTAAATCATCACATTTTAATCAACAGCACACACCATGGTAACAGTGTATATTATTATTGTCATGCAGTACACATATGTGCTTTCTTTTTAATAATTTTCATTTATTTTAACATTGCATAAATTGCTCAGTTCCTGCCTTACCTTAAATGTCACTCCTCCTCCTGAACCTTATTCTGCATATATTTTCCAGCAAATTCTGTTTATTTATATGAAAGTTGCTCCTTCCCTTTTGTAAGGATTCCAGCTCTAGTTTTTTCTCTCCTTTATAGTATTTATTGCTTCAATTGCAATCCGTTTATATTTTAGTTTTCTAGATTTTGCAGTGATTGTTTTTTGGCAGGCAGTTGCTTAAACTTAGTAAGGGATTAATATGTGTAAGCAATCCAGATCTTATATCCAAGCTCCAAAGAATACTTTCCTTATTTAAAACCATCTTCTCTTCAACATTTCTGTGAAAGTCTTGATGCAGAGATGCATTCACTATAGTTATATGGGAATGTATGAGTAGGGAAATGGTGGCATTTGTTTCCCATGAGAGAATAATAGGTTAATAAGGAGGATATATGAAGGGTCAGAGGTTAGAATTAAGGTGGAAGGGTTCCTCTGTGACAAGCTGTGTTTGAACAGAGGAACTGAGCAGGATTGTCCTCTTTCCACACTTATTTGCTTTATAGTTAGAGGTGAGATGCTGACAAAGAAAATAAGAGATTTACAAATTCAATATATTCTTATGTACATATGTTTGTGATGCAATAACTGCCATTGATTTTTCTCACAATTTTCTGTTTCTCCCCATAAAGATGCATGTTGTTGTCAATAGTGATTAAACCAAAACAATGCTGTTTGTTTAGAAAATATTTTTGTAATGTTAATATGATGATTACCTCACATTTTTGCAAAATCAGTATTATTGAAATACCTTCCCCCAAATTAAATGCTTGTACCTGAATATTTTTAAGAAGTGGTCTGAAGTCATCTGCGGGAGGCTGTGGAATATGTGATGATGGAAGGTGGTTGTTTACCTCAGTTAGGGAGGCTATAATCAATTTAAGCAACACAGACACAAGATGAGAATATTTCAGTGCTGGCATTTAGTAAACATTAAGCCTTTGTCAGAGTTTCATATGTTAGGTTTCCTTTTAATTTGGCTCTGTTCTTGCTCAAAACCAAGAAAACTATATCCCTAAATGTGAACAAGTACCTTTTCATTCTTTCTACCCCCTTACGCCCCTTCTTCACTTACTTCCTTACTGCTATCTAATTCTCTTCCCTGAATTTCTCTCTAAATATATCATATGCTTGTTTTTCCCTCACTGCATATTGCAATTCCTATTTGTATTAAACTAACTTACCTTTAATTTCTCTACAATCTGTATAAAATGTCTCTAAATATTAAATAGCTGTCCTATACCTTGTATCGATTCTTAACCAATGTTTTTTATATCATGTCTAATTTATAATAATTATTTAAACTCTAGATGTTTTTGATTTGTTTTTGAAGATTGTAAAATTATTGTTCTGTAATAATTTGGAGCTTTTCTCCCTAGGCCTTTGCTCAAAATGGGCTTCTGCCCAGTCGGACTTTCCCAGTAATTAAATGTCAATAAGTAAATAAATAAATGCAAATTTTAAGTGCAAGAACTACTGTTAGAAGCACATGGTTAAAGGACCCTTCTGAACTATTGCTCTAAAGGGCTCCAAATCAGATTGTCAGGGGCACATCTTTCTTTTTTGCCAAACTATGTGGCAAGTATAAGCTGCATGGCATTAACATGGTAGCCAGGATTACTTTGGGTAATGAGTTAGGTATTTTTCTTGAACCCTCAGCAGAGACAATATGTACTGCAGAGGCCAGAAGATATCCACCATTTGCTGCCCTTTTGCATTAATACAGACTGGTAGACAACCTGCTTAGTAAAAGGACTTCTTCTCTTTCAGCTGTTCCCATTAGGGGTCGCCACTGCGGATCATCTGTTTTCATTTCTTCCTGTCCTCTGGATCTTGCTCTGTCACACCAACCACCAGCATGTCCTCTCTCACCACATCTATAAACCTTATCTTAGACCTTCCTGTTTTCCTCTTACATGGCAGCTCCATTCTTAGCATTCTTTACCCAATGTACCCAGCATCCATCCTCATCACATGTCCAAACCAATGCAATCTCACCTCTCTGGCTTTGTCTCTAAACTGTCCAACCTGAGCTGACCCACTAATATACTGATTCCTAATCTTGTACATCCTCATCATATGCAGTGCAAATCTTAACATCTTTAACTCTGCCACGTCCAGTTCTAACTCTTACCTTTTTGTCAATGCCACTGTCTCCAACCCATATAACATAGCTGGTCTCACTACCCTCTTGTAGACCTTCCCTTTCACTCTTGCTGGTACCTGTCTGTCAGAAATCACTCCTGACACTCTTCTCCACCCATTCCACCTTGCCTGTACTCTCTTCTTCACCTCTCTTTTACACTCACCATTACTCTGAACTGTTGATCTCAAGTACTTAAACTCATCCACCTTTGCCACCTCTACTCCCTGCATCCTCACCATTCCTCTATCCTCCTTCTCATTCATGCACATATATTCTGTCTTAGTCCTGCTGACCTTCATTCCTCTTCTCTCTAGAGCATATCTCCACCTCTCCAGGGTCTCCTCAACCTGTTCCTTACTCTCACTACAGATCACAATGTCATCTGCAAACATCATAGTCCACGGGGCCTCCTGTCTGATCTCGTCTGTCAAGCTGTCCATCACCACTGCAAATAAGAAGGGACTCAGAGCTGATCCTTGATGTAATCCCACCTCCACCTTAAATGCGTCCAATCACTCCCACCGCAGACCTCACCACTGTTACTCTACCCTTGTACATATCCTGTACCACTCTTACATACTTTTTTGCCACTCCCGAGTTCCTCATACAATACCACAACTCCTCTCTAGGCACCCTGTCATATGCTTTCTCTAAGTCCACAAAGACACAAAGCAACTCCTTTTGACCTTCTCTATATTTTTCCATTAACACTCTCAGAGCAAACCT
Organism: Protopterus annectens; assembly: GCF_019279795.1. Lineage (NCBI taxonomy): Eukaryota > Metazoa > Chordata > Ceratodontiformes > Protopteridae > Protopterus > Protopterus annectens. Next base: position 687,397,372 of record NC_056735.1, read on the forward strand.
AGCATCTGTAGTGATCTTTCCTGGCATGAAACCATACTGCTGATCACTAATCATCACCTCCCTTCTTAACCTAGCTTCCACTACTCTTTCCCATAACTTCAAGCTGTGCTTACTAAAAGGACTATCTATCTGAAAGCAGCCTTATACTATGACTACAGGTGAGAAACTCTTAAAATGATACCTATAGTTCTTAAATGTCAAGGGGTAGTATATGCAATGATACATGCTTTTGTGATTGCATAGTTGGGGACCAGGTTGAGGTTGTGAGAAGAAAGTGGATAATTCTGACAGCAATGTTCATGATGTACAGCTATGCCCCCCCTCCCCAACACACACTATTCATCTATTGAAATAATTTTTCCTTTCATTGTGACTATGAGCTGGTGAGGTCATGGCTGAAAAGAGTCCTTGGAGCAGCCCTCCATCAACAATGCCATTGGTCTAACCCTCTTACAATACTTTGAATGCAAGCTAGTATGAAAAACAAATAGGTGCTACAGATAAATTTGATGATGTAAGCTAGCACAGGGACAGACCAAAATAGCAGAAGGCCATAGTGCAGCAGCTTAGTTAGGTAACTCCTCCAGAAGTATCTCCTTCCCTCTGGAGCATTCCCATCATGGTATTAGAAACCCAAAACATTTTGAGAATTTAAGAGAGAGAGAAACAAAAGGCATGTAGGTTCAAAAATCTTATATCCTTTTAAATAATTTCTATGTGAAAATAACCAAGCCACTGAAAATGCCTGTCATTCGACTGTCTTATTCTCTGAATCAACACCAGATCAGTCAGGCTTGATAATAACTGCTTTGCTTAAAACAGAATAAGGGGTATCCTATATGCATCCAATGTATGGGCTATGATAGTGCAAATTATATTTTTAATTATAACTTCGTATAGGAAGACTTCAGCTATATTATTTTTTTCTTTTGACTATATATTATGTTATGCTAATTCATTGCTGATGGAAAAATCCAAAGATTTCTGCATAATACAGCACATGTGGACTAATGGATACATATAGTAGCATTGTCCAGAGTTTTAAAATGTAACAAAATTCCTTTTAAATCTAAATAATAAGGTTAATATCTTTGCAGTTCTAACATTATTTTATTGAGTAAGCACCTTCTATCATTCACTAATATCCAAAGAGATTCCGTAATAAGTAGATGTGTTTTTCAGAATTGTGTACGGATTTGATTTTAATCTTTGGAGTAGTTTTAATTTTGATGAGTATCGGCCTCTTCAGTTGTAATTTTTTCATAATTCCTTAAAAAAAAAAAAAAAACCCCAGTGAAATGGAAGAATGGAAATTTCAGTTTACCTCATATTTTCCACAGCTGTGACCTAGAGACAATGTAAATCATAGAGTAACAGAATTCTCTAATATTGCAATGTTTTTTTTTTCTGTTAGATGAGTCACTGAGTCCATATAGTATCATGAAATTAAGTCGACCTAAACTGACTCTACATTTTATTTAAATTTATTTAAAGTTATTTATAATGGAAATTGAATATTTCTGCATCAAACATCCATTAAAGCTGCAGGTCTGTGAATAACTTAAACAGGTATCTCACACTATTTAAAACATGGAAAAAAATAGCTCTTTGTCTGTATGCTGGAAATATCAGATGCTTAATAACAGTTAATGATTAGAAAGAAATGAGACCAACATACACATTATATTTGAAAACCTTGTTTTAGATTACAGAAGTAAGCACTTATACTGCTTCCACAGCTAGCCTTAGGCATAGGCCAACAAGGCGGCCACCTAGGGCACACCTCTAGCAGGGACACTTTTCCAGAATATATTTGTTTAGGTAGATGGGGTTATCAGATGTTGTGGAGGGACCCCTTTTACCTAGGGCGCCAGTTAACCAAAGGCCGGCCCTGACTGCTTCCTCCCCAATAACTACCTTCTACGTATTTATTTTTATTTTCATCCACACAGGTTGCCCCCCCCCCACCAGAAATCACCTCCAATGTGTTAGCACAAACAAAATGAAAGAAATCGTAGCTACATTAAAGAGTTTAAGTATGCTGCTGTCAGTTACTGGCATACCCGTCTATACCTCTCAACCGTCACACTGATTTTGCAGAACATTCCTGATTTTGCCTTATATTTTTGCCCTATCCCTAATAATATGTTTGTTTTTTCTCATAAGTCATTGAGGATTACTGTCAGTCAATAGTGCCAGACATTAAAGTGTCATGCTTCTTATTGTTCAGAAAATGATGAGGCAAATCTTGTTATTCTATTAACTTTTTAAGTGAATTAGAGTAATGTTTCGAAACTGTACTGTTTGTCTCTTCATTATTTCTGGCTTTGTCCATGGTTCTTGAGCAAAGAAGCTGAGACTTATGTGCCCATTTTCAAGCTTGATGACTGTAAGAAAATAATAAATAAAACAAAACATGAATCACTTCTGTGGGCAATATCTGTATTTACTGCCATTGCCTACACATTTATCTGGCATCCTGCCCATATTTAAGAAAATATCTGCAAGGGAAAAGCACCGAGATTGGCTGCCAAGAACAACTGATTTGTAGTATTTAGCTGACTGTAGTGAATGGAAATCAATTGACTAGTCCTGTCTTATTACTTTGCTAATGAGAAGGTTTGACTCATTTATTCATTTGTTTTATGATTACTGCATAAACTGCAATCCTGAAAAAGTGGTCACCTGGAGAATGAGGAAATCTTGTTTGCCTTTTAAGCAGCTTCAGTGTTTGTGAATGGCCACCAAATATGTACAGATAGTTTGGCCCCTCCCCATAGCTGTAGGCTTTGCTGGTTCCCAACACTTGCTATGGAAGGGAGGGAGAGGAATGAAGGGATATGGCCCCCTTACCTCTCAAGGGACAGGGCAGGATAGCAGGTACTCAGGGAGTACATAAGGAAGAGCAGTTTCTCTGGTGGAGACCAGGGACTGCTTGCTGGCAAGGTTCCTTGTGAAAGCAAGGGACACCCATTGCAGTCAGCCTTTGGCAAATACCATTTCCATTGCTTAGTCAAGCATGTGCAGGGAGTTAGGCCAATAAGAAAAAACATCCCTCAACCTACCCTGATGGATGCCTTAATGTTGACCCCTCTTGACTAAATGTCACCGTCAGTGATGAAGGAATGGTTGATTTGACTGGCTGAGATGGCACTGAAGAATGGCAGTCCACCATATCAAAGGGTACAAAAACTGCATTCATTAGATTAGTAAACAAACCGGCCCTTACTAATGCAGACACATATTTATGTTCTTAAAGAAACAAGTACAGCTTAACAGAAATGCTACTTATTTAAATGAACATCATTGTGTTTACAATGAACTTTGTATAACACTGCTGAAGACATTGTTCATACAATGTTTTTTTTACAATTTTGGGTCACTTGTACTCTTCCAAATGATGAAAGTTACCAATATATGCTACAGTTGACCCCCACAGCTCATAGATATCAGTTTCATGCCTATATAAAGGTATGTGTTCTTAAGACATGCAGTCCACTTGTCTGTATGAAGGTATGTGTTCTTAAGACATGCAGTCCACTTTGTGGTAGGTTGAACCATGCCACTGCATTTACCATTAAATTGTTGCAGCTGATTTAGAATAGTTAAGGCTCTTTCCTTCTCCAACCTTTCTGCTTATTTTTCTAGCCAATGCACTTGTCTGTTGTTTCCTTTTGTAATGCTTTTCTGCATCCTACACTTCCTACATCTCCCATTTGCTCCCTTGGTTTTGGAACTGACAGTATGGTGTTGCTGCAGTCATTATTTGACTCCTGTATTATGTTTAAATTAAATAATTTCCCCATTACTTTGTTCATGGAATATTTTTGGGGTCTCTAGTATTCTGAAGAGATTTAAAGTAACCTTTTTCCCTGGGTGACCTCGCCATGGATTTGAAGCACATTTGTTCTGCTAGACAGTTTTGAAAACATTTCCTTGCAGTCTAACAGAATCTCCTTAGTTGCTGTTTCTGTGGCTTAGATTGGGTGTTGTTTACCTGGACTGCAGGTGAAGGTCAGTTTTTCCTTCACCAGATTAACTAATCTCTACTTTTAAGCTAATTACAGACGTTTGTGTGTGCACTTCTTGCCACTTCTAATTTTTCATTGTTTCAGAATAGTGATATGGTATATCTTTTTTGGCCTTCTACCATTGTGTCTTAACCCTCCAGTTTATCATGTTCAAGATTTCTGTTATTTCAAATGGGTCCTGCCATTTTGAAAAGTTATTTTTTGGTGAAAGAACCAAAACTAATACTTGGTCTTCATGTTTAAATTCCATGGTCCTTATGTTTTTATTATACATGTTTATTGTGTACTTAAATTACTTTTAAATTGACATGATAGGACTATGTGAAATCCACAAAACTGAGGTTTTCTGTATTCCTTAGGAAAGGTGACAGTTATTTTTGATTAATTAATTCTTTCAACTCCATATTTGGCTAATATAGATATCCTCTATGTATCACAGTTTCCTGTTTCAGATTTAATGTGTACAGGTACACAAAAATATGTATTTCTGTACTGGCACCAAAAATCCTATCTTCCACAAAGGGTGCTGTATGCATGTTCTGCTTTTTATACTGTGAACTACTGTTGTTATCTGAACAGTTAATCATATGTAGAGTTTATAGATAATGTTTACCAGCATCCCTATACTTGACCTGTATAAAGGGCTTAGCTTCCAGGTTTCTGCTCATCTTGCCATTATATTTACTGTAGTGTGTTGTTCAGGAAGATCAGGTGTTGTCCCTTGAAGTTCTTTTATCTTGCCAATTAGAACCATTTTATTACATTTATTAAACTATAATTTTGTATTCCACTTGCATACTTTAAAACATATGATTCTTGCTACCCTCATGAGTTTCAGTTGCTATACAAGCATTTAACTTTAAAACTTTCTTGTTAAGCCCATTGATTCTGCCGTAACTGATGCAGCCACACTTACTAAAATTTCTATATCCTTCATGTCAACTGGCATTGTTAAATATTTTACTTTAGTATAGTTACACTATGGATGTCAGTGGTTGTTCACAGATTATTACTCATTTTGGATTCTTCCATCTTCTGATTCAACTAGTGGATCCAAAACATATTTTAGATGGGGAGCTACTCTACTGCTGACCAAACATGACAACTGGTAGTCATCCAGTACTACATAGTTGCACTTACCAGTACATTCACCCCTCATTTGGTTTTCTTCTTCTGCATATTTAAATATGTACATATGACACTGTGAACTCTGAATAGCAGAAAGCAAGTACATTTTACAGACTTTAAAAGATCATGTGCACACAACCATATTTTTTACATATTATATTACAGTTTTCCAAATATACATATACAATTGAGATAACAATACAGCAACAAACGCTATCTACAAACCTTCCAAAAGAAAAGAAAAGAAAAATATAAAAATAGCTGTGCACACAATATACAAAAAAATTAATAGAATTAGATTATAATGAAATAATGCCCTTCCAGGATTCAACATAAGAATAAATATAATCTAAAGGATAAAAGTTTACAGAGAAATAAAGTTAACTGATAGTTATAACTAAAGAATTGTAATACATTTTTCCAAAGGAAAAGACTAGAATATATGAAATTAACACATGTAAGTTATTAAATCTGTTAGAGTAAGGGGATAATATTTAATGAATTTTAGATATTTAACAGTGTTTTAAAGTTATTTGTATTGATATTTTTGTTTCTGTTAATCCAATATGTCATACAGAAATGAATGGCCTTAAGGTAACGATTAGCCATATCAGAAACATCGGCTCAATTTAAGGTCTGAAGATTCTACCAAATTATAGCAATTTATACATCAAGTAAAGTGAAACAACAGATCAGTATAAGCAAATCTCATCTGAAAGCATTAGAGACTTAGATTTTGCTAATTAATACATTCCACATTAGTTTAGTATAGTTACATTGATAGAAAGTATGCATAATATCAACATTATCAGTTGGACAGTCTTGACATTTACCTTTATAATTCAGGAAAAATGTGTTTTTTAACAGGTATCAAATATGCATTATTCAACATCATACATTGTTTAAAAATGTTTTTAAAGGGAATGTAGGCTAAGCTATTATTATTTGATATCTCAATCTTTTTATTGTCTAGGAAAGTAAGTTCATAACTTTTCCAAAGATTAGAGGAAAGATACGTGTTAAAATTATATTGTATTGCTAATTTATATGCTTTCGATAAAGATTTATTTTGTAGTAAAAACAGATAGAAATTTATTTAAGAAAAGAATGTTATTCAGTTTTTGTTGATGGTGCATAAATTTGTTTCTTAAGATGTACATAATTTGATTGATTATTGGCATATATCCTTTAGGAGGATTTAGTTTGATTCTAATCTGATCATTTCAATAGTTGTTAAACTTTATGAAATCAAATACTGAGCATTGTTTTATTTCAGGATAGGGAGATAAATCAATTAACTGATTATAGACAGATTCAGGTTCATATCAACCAGTTAGAAATGATAACAATTATCTAGTTCCAGCCACCTCTTCAAGTTACAAAACAAATTCATACTTGTAGAGAAAAAAGGATGGATTTTAAAATCTTTTCTATGTTCATGATTAAAAAAAAAAAAAGAGAATTGCCTTGCTATTTACTTTGTAAGTTTTGAAAGTATTATGCCAAAAATGAACCCAAGATGGCTGCCATTTGACATTATTAAAACTAATAACGTTCCATAACATGGACAAGTTTATTATTAAATAATATAACTTAAAGTCAGGTAGATTCAAGTCTCCCATTTTTTGAATAGTTTACTATATTTAATTCTTCTGGATTTAGGGGACCAGATGAATTGGGCAAGTTTAGTTTCTAAATTATAAAAAAATATTTGGTGATTTCAAAATTAATGATCTTAAATAGAATTATAGTTTTATGAGAATATTAATTTTAATAATTGCAGCTTTGGAAAGAAAGTAAAATTTAATTAAGGCTCATCTTGATAGGTAATTTTGAATATTTTTTTCAGCTTTTCATAAAGTTGTGTGGCAGTATAACATTATTGTGATGGTGGAAGGAAATACCCAAGTAATCACAATTGACTTAGTTTAATATGTAATATAGTTACTTGTAATTAATTATAGTTAGGATTAATAAGAAAAACAGGGAATTCATCCAGATTGATCTTGTAGTTGGAAACTATTGAAAAGTCTTGGATTGCTTGACAAACATTAGAAATATCAGAGCTGGACAAGTTAAATATATATTTAGGTAATCTGCAATGTAGTATAGGGAAGGCCATACATTAACCAAATGGGGTATCTATCGAATGTAGATTGAGTAGGCTTGAGAAATTAAGGTTTTGCATAGAGATTAAATAATAGTGTCGATAAAGGGCAACTTTAACTCCATTCTGAATTCAGATAGATTTGGGAAGTTGTTTGTTTATCAATAGCCTAGTAGAGGGATTGTTGTGTATTGCTTTAATTGAGTTTATAAAGAACTTCAGAAATTCAAATCTATCCAAAATATTAAAGAGAAATTTAGTATGGACTCTGTCAAATGCCTTAGATGCATCTATTGATAAGGCAAATGTATTACCTGAAGGATTTGTTTGAAGATTGATTAACGTGAGTAATGTAAGTGTATGATCAATAGTTTATCTGCCCTTTAAGAATCCAGATTGGAATTTTGAAATGATTGATGGTGCGCACAGTCATACTTGAATGCATCTAATTTAACTTTTGTTGCTTGCCCATGTTTCTTTAGGGACTGAACACTGAAGCTTCTATGGTCTGTGGTTCAACCCATCAATGATTGGACTGCCTCCACAGGAAATCACTATTGGTAGGTTGTACCAAAAGTGTTTCTCTTTTTGGGTAATTCCCTCTTTTTTGAGTTTTTGTAACCATGAAGTTGGTATATATAAGTGTGGGGAGTGTGAAGGGCTTATCCCCACATTGTGGGATGTAGGAATGCTTGCCCCTGTGCAAAAAACATCGAAAAAAGTGTTTTTCAGCAATTTCTGCCAGCAAATGCAGTTCAGGAATTCCTGTCCTCTGTGCATTCACTTTCATCCATTCTCAGTGGAAATGTTTCTTTATTTACTTGGTTTTAATGCTGTTATAATAGTGGCACCAGTGCTTTTTAAAAGAAAAAAATGTAGGAAAGATCACCTCCCCTTCAAACAAAGTACCCTGTCCTTGATTAAGTAGGTGGAGGAAGTAATAGTTGCTTGCCGATGTAGTGACGTCATATCGCTGTTGGAAGAGATGATTTAACAATAGATTTCTCTCAGGGATATGAATTCTAAACTGCAAAAGTCTGCTACTGTTTCCCAATGCCAGTCTTCAACTACTTGCCAGAATAGAATGAAGTAATAATATGTACACAAAATGTATTGAGACAAAATCATGGAAATTCAAAGTTCACTAAGCAGTGGAGAAGTATACACCCTCCAACAAGTGAGTACTCATAGCACACAGCAACATAGCACAGCTAACTTTCTTCTTTTCAACATCTACCTGTTACTTAGAAGTCTCCATTTCTTGTTTTCTTTTTTGTTTAGCATGACAGAAAGTTGGTGTGCATAATCCATACTTGCTCATTCCACTTTTCTTAGATTCCACCCTTTCAGTTAGAGTTTCATTTTTGTCATTTCTGATAGTACCTCATACTCTCTGTTTTGTAACAATTTCTGGCTATAACAGGCATTTCTGTTCTTGGCTTTGCAATATTTTAAGGATATGAAGACATTTCTAATCTCTGGTTTGCAAGCATTCAGACTACAATAACTTATTGTGTACATCCCTTCCCTTTACTGGTTCTACTCTTGCAGGCTGCTTTGCCATTTGCAATGTTTAACTGTGCATATTCATCCCTTTTACAGGTTATATTCTTGAAGAATGCCACATGTATTTGCTTATATAGTTCTTTAAGCAGTGTACGTTTTTTCACTCTTTGGCCCTAGCAAAGTGTTTGTGCCTTTAGGGCTTTTTAATACTATGACTTATTTTTTGTTTATTTGTACACTCTTGTATCTAGTGGGTTGTTCTCCCTTTTTCTAAGCCAGGCAGGAGCACATATGTAGGCTTATTTACTCATTCCCCTCCCCATGCTGATAGAGTGGTCTATCAAAAGAGCCTTCTTCTTCTCATTGTCTGCACAACTCTTTAATGTGGGGAAAATATTCCTTTATTATGATGTCATGTATTCAACTAAAAATGACAGCAATGGGATGAAATATCTTACACTCAGTTTATGCTTATGTCTGATTTATAGTATACTCCTTTATGTCAGCATGACTGTATACTATTTCTACTACTTTGTTAGCAAGGGTTTTCCTTTGGTCTACATACTGTGCCTTTAGTAGTGTGGCCATACTGCCTTGGCATAGCATACCTACAAGTGCACTGCTATAAAGTATATACATAATTATATACATCATTTGATGGCACAAAAATCATTGAGTGATACAGGGCAGTCTGAAACACTCAATTTCTTAAACTAATAAGAAAACATATTTTAAATCTGTTAGTTGCTGTAATTTCTATAATTTCATTTTTATCATGTTGACCTGCAGGATCTTACCATAAAATGATTTTATGTTTTAAGTCAGATGAGTGTGACCTTAATATTTTGTTATAAGAAAATGTCAAGCTATGAAACTTTTGAACTTGTGTCTCTGAGGTAACACCAGCTCTGGCAAGTGATGCCTTTTTGCCTTTATCATAGTCCTGGTAATCAGCCTCCCCAATGCCCATGAAGGCTGTCAGTTAACTGCACTGATTAGATCTTGGCCAGTCTAACTCAGTACCTTCCCTACTGTTGGGCATACTGCTTAAAGGTAGAAAGATCCACCTGGTTAAGCTGTTTTAACAATGGCACTGTCCTTATGGGAGTCATTGTCTTAGCATGTTTTCATCTGAAATCACAATGGTCTGTAGTAACTGACTCACAGTGGTGGCAAATCATCTTGGCAAACTGATCCACAGACGTGCACTCAAAAAATATTCAGCACATCACAATACTCACTCTCCCTCCCTATCTCACTTTCACACACACACACACACACACACACACACACACACACACACACACACACACACACACACACACACAGACACACACACAGACACACACACACACACACACACACACACACACACACACACACACACACACACACACACACACACACACACACGTTTGTGGATATTGCACTAACATTGCAAGCAGCAGGTGTAGTCTAAGGACTTTAGTATTAATAATTTATGCCAAGATGTCTGCTGCAGTGCATTAATATGGAATAATAAAGCAGCTAATATCACAATTGCAGTTTATTATACACAAATGAAGTTAAATGAAGAGTCTTCCAAGCCAAAAACAAGGGAAACCGTCTCTTTTGAGAGGTCTGCATGCATTCATGTGCCAGGAACAATTTCTTATTTTGCCTTCCAAGTCTTCCTTTACTGTGATTGATTCTCTTTCTCTCCTCGAGTCACTGCTTTGCACACTGTCCTGTTTCACACAAAAAAGCAGACACTCTCTAGCTGGTCTTCTGTTCTTAAGGACTGAAGTACAGCTTAACAGAAACGCAGTTCATTTAAAGAAACATCACTCCATTTACAACAAATTCAGTATGACTCCTTATAATATTTTTATTGATATTATTTACACAACCATACATTTTGGGTCAGTTGTATTCTGTTAAGAACCAACACATTGTGCTTATATATATATATATATATATATATATATATATATATATATATATATATATATATTTATATACACACATGTATGTGTGTGTGTTGTAGTAACGTACACTACTCTGACACCTGTTTGGTTGACACCATTTGGTCACTGCAGACAGATGGTCAGTAGGTGTGCGAGATTGATATTCCCTGGTAGGGGACTATCCTCTTTCCCCAGGGACTGTGTGATCTCAAAGTTAGTATATATAATTAACAAGGGGTGTGGGATGCAGGGGGCATGCCCCCTTGCAAAAACACTTATTGTTAGTTTACTCTGCTCTGAGGTAATCCTCAGAGCATTCACAGAATGTGTTGATATTGAATTCCACGTTATGACATCAGTTTCCTGAGTGTTGGTATAGTGAATGTTTGATGAGATGCCTGACACCAGGTATACATATTTTATATATGTGTATATATATATATATATATATATATATATATATATATATATATATATATATATTTTATATATATATATATATATATATATGTTGTTCCTTTGGCTTTTCCCGGTTAGGGGTCGCCACAGCGGAACTCCGGTCTGCTAATGATTGGCAGTAGATTTTCATGGTGCTGAGGTGCCAGCTCGACACCCAAGCTTCAACGAAGGCATGCCCATTCACGCATGTCTTTCGAATGCCACTCCACCGTGGGGAGGACATGCAGACTCCACACAGAAGGCGCTCCAGCCGAAAGTCGAACTGGAGAACCTCTTGCTATGAGGCGACAATGCTACCGCTGCACCACCGTGGCTCATATATATATCTATATATCTATATATATATATATATATATATATATATATATATATATATGCATATACACATCCATCTACAACCTCTTTTTCCCATGTTTGCACATGGGATCAGGGTGTCACTTCAACAGTGACAATCATATATATTATTTATACATACATAGAAATGAGTGCCATATACAGTCAAGCACTTTAAATCTCAAATGTAAAAATAATGATCTAAAAAGATTGACAATCAAAGCACCTAAAAAATTTAAAAAATATATGTTTTTTGCAAGGGGAGCAGGGTTTGCTTCCCTGCACCCCTCATACCTCTTTTTCTTACATATACCAAATCTAAGATTGCAAAACAGCAGAGGTGGGTCAGATTCCCAATCCTCGCTCTACCTAACCTCAAGCAAAGTATTGCTGACACACTGCAATCATCTGAGTACTTGATCACTTTTGCCAGTATAAAAAGGTTTAATATTCATCTACAGAGTTTTCCTAGAAAGACAAGATAAATAGAGACATCTGGGCAATTATATTCAAAAACAATTATTGCTTATGCAAACACACCCACACAAGCTTTCAGAAAAAAAGATTTGTACTGTTTGAAATAAAAATGACATGTTTTAAGAACACCTTTCCAGTCACCAGTTACTGAGAGTAAGAGAGCAAAAAAGAGACAAAAAAAATGGGCCATAGAATGTTGGTTTCATTGTAAAGTAACTAAAATGAGAGAAAATCATCTATCAAGCATTTGATGTAGAATTAGATAACCAACAAATAAGAAGAATTGAAAGTGTAATAATGGAGGCCTTGGGATTGTGAAAGCTTTAAGCTAAATGAGTTGGGGGTTCTTCCAAGTGTGTCATCTCTGAAACAGCAAAGTAATTATATTTATTATGGTAAAAGCTAGAAATGGAAGACATATATGGATCAAATGTATTTATTTATTTATTGCATTTGTTTACTGGGAAAGTCCAGTGGGCCTAAAAGAGCCCATTTTCAGTGGAAGCCTGGGGAGAAAAGATCCGACAAGAACATAGGTACAGAAAATATTTAACATTAATTGGTACAAAAGTAGATACAGTGTTGCACATAGTGATTACAGTAATTTAGACAGAATATATACATAAAAGCAGGAATTTTGTTGGTTGCCAGATGAAGTCAATCAAAGAGGTATAAACCGAGGTATATTACTCAGCATTATTGTTTCAGTATCAGCAAGTGATGAAAAATAATAATTATGAAGAAAATATCATCAGTCAGAAATAGAAAAAGGCAACAAATGTTTTGGTATATTGGCAAGCTAGAAGGGCATTAATGCCTGTGCATGAAACATTTGTATGTATGTAAAAGCAAAGAAATTTAGTTATCATATATGCAGAAGGAGGAGGTTAGATTATAGAGCAGTTATTAGCCAGGAAGAGTTGAGATGATTTTTCATTATTTATTTGAAGGTGGTGGTGCTGCCTGTGTTTCTTATAGAAGGTGAAAGTGAGTTTCATAGTTTGGCGACGGTGAAGGAATAGAGGAGTTAACCAACATGGCTGGTGGGCTTTTCTGCTTTTAGAAGTAGATGAATTTCAGATCTTAGTTGCCTGCTGGTTTGGTATTGGGCAAGTAGTGTCAAAAAAGCAGGACTGTCTGTGGGTCTGTAGATTATTTTGTGCGCTGTAGTTAACTGGGTGAATGAGAGATGGTGGCGGAGTTCCAGCCAGCCTAATTGTTTTAGTGAGTTACAGTGGTGGGATGAGAATTTGGCCTTGGTGGCAAATTTGTCTATTCTTTTGTAACACATTTCAAGTTTGGATCTTGCAGAATTTTGGATATTAGTGAGGAGAGGGGCGCCATAAAGGAGATAGGGTAATAAGAAGGTGGTTGCAAGGGTTTGTTTAGTAGAGACAAAGAAAGTGTTGGTGCCTGTAGTGCATACTGAGCTTTTGGTGTGTTTTTTGATGTTATTGTTTATGTGTAGGTTAAAGTTAAGGTTTTCAAGTATAATAATGCCTAGCATTTAATGTGTGGGACAACTTCTATAGTGGTATTCCCTTGAGACTGAATAGTGAAAAGTTTTTTTATCTAAGGGAGTAGTTTTCTTAGGGGTAAAAAGTACTCGTTTAGGTTTTGTTGGATTTAGGGCAAGATGATTGTTAAGCATCCAAGCTTCAGTAGAGGTGAGAGCATTCTGGGTGATTTGCTGGACTTCAATGCTGGAATTTGCAGTGCATATTATTGTAGATTTGTCAGCATACTGGATTACTGAGTATTGTGGGAGAGTGGAGTGAAAGTTGTTAATAAAAATGCTAAATAAGAGAGGACCAAGTATGGAGCCTTGTGGAACCCCTGTGGAAGTATTGAGGAAGGGAGAGTAAGATTGTTGCCATTTAGTGGATTGCTGCCTATTGGAAAGATAGCTATTGAACCGTTGTAGGGTGGGTGGGGAAATGTGGAGGGTGGATAGTTTGGAGAGGAGTATGGTGTGGGAAATGGTATCAGAAGCTTTGGAGAGGTCTAGAAAAAGTGAAGCAATTATTTTGCCAGAATCCTATGCCCAATTAACTGTATCAAGGAAGGAGAGGAGGGCAGTAGTTGTGCTGTGTCCTGGTCTGAAACCATGCTGAGTGGGTGATAGAATTTGGTTTTCAAGCAGGTGGCTAAGGAGGTGGGCATGGATGCATTTTTCCAGTATTTTATAGAGGAGTGAAATAATTGCTGGTGCCACCTTTGTGTAAGGGGAGAATGTATGCTTTTTTCCAGATGTCTGGGACAAGGGATTCTTTAATTGATCTGTTAATGAGTATGCTGATGGGATAAGCTATAGAGTTTGCAGCTAGCTGCAGGAAGTGTGGGGGTAGATTGTCAGGGCCAGAATACATGGTTTTAGCTTAAATAAAAGTTTTTTTTATTGTGGCGGTGGGTATGGGGGAGAATTTTAGGTTGGAGTTGAGGGTAAGATTGTTTTCTGGGATGATATGGTCATCAGCTGTCTTGGTGCTGGTAGTGCTACCTGTAGGAAAAGTGGTGGTTAAGTTAGCTATGGTGTCAATGAACTAGGAATTTAAGAGGGTGGCAAGTTTGGTGGGGGTTTTGTCTGGGTTGATTTGAGAGCCTGGGTGTAATAGTTGGTTAATGGAGGACCAGATCTTTTTGGGGATTATTTTAATCTGGCTTTGTAGGTGGAGGTAGTGGGCTTTTTATCTCTGGTTATTAGTCATTTTGCCTGGTTACAGAGTTGCTTATATTGTAGTAGAGTTGAGGTGTGTTTGTTTTTCTCCCACGATTTCCAGATTTTTCCCCCTTGTGGACATGACTTCTTTAGTGGATTTTGAGAGCCAGCTTGCATGGTTATGGTTTATTCATTTTTGGCGTGTGTGTGCTTGCCTATTTAGGATATGTAGGAATGTTGAGTTAAAGAATTCAATAGCCTCATTAAGTGGTAGGGATTTGAGAGTTTGTAATTTATATATATTTATAATACTTGTGTGTGTATATATATATATATATATATATATATATGTGTGTGTGTGTGTGTGTGTGTGAGTGTCTATATGTGTGTGTGTGTGTGTGTGTGTGTGTGTGTGTGTGTGTATATATATATATATATATATATATATATATATATATATAGATAGATATATATATATATGTATGTTGTTGTGTCTTTCGGCTTTTCCCGGTTAGGGTTCGCCACAGCGGAACTCCGGTCCGCTAATGATTGGCAGTAGATTTTTACGTGCCTAGTTGCCGGCCCTGATGCACAACCTTCAACGAAGGTACGCCCATTCACGCATGTCTCCATACAGAAGACACTCTAGCTGAGAATCGAACAGGACAACGTCTTAATGTGAGGCGACAATGCTATGTATGTCTATGTGTATATATATATATATATATATAGATATATATTCCCAAATAGTTGCATGGCAGCTAAAGTAGCCTGCAGCTGATAAGGGGTAAGCACAAGAGATCAAATGAGAAAAGCATAAGAAATAGTAAATTAGATTGGGAATGGAGGAGACTGATCTGAGACTTGAGATAGAATAGTAGAAAAAGTTCTGAGGACTGAACCAGGCAATTTGAAAAAAAAATAAATAATTAAAGGTATGTTTTAGGTGATTAAGAATGAAATTCAGTGTGAGTGATAGTGACTACCATAGCAAAATCATAACGGCAATGGTGGCTAAATAAATAGTAATGCTAATAAATTTAAAAAAGCATTGTAGAAGAAATTTGTGCAGATAGAAACTATGAAGATGACTGGATCTCTTGGTGCTGGCCCAGATGTGGCAAAAAGATAATTCATTTGAATATAAAGAAGATAAAGAGAAGTCTGGAAGAGGTGAAGTTTGCTCTGTGACACATATTTGCTCCCTTGAATAAGATATAAGCTATGGAAAGGTATGAAGTTGGTGATGATGAATTTTTGCAGGATCAACAACTTACTGTGATGTCTGTTCAACAGTAGGTAGAAACCTAAAATTATATGGATAATGGTGCAACAAAAGTCAATTGGAATGAAAGATAAGGCATAAAGAGAAGACTGTGAGACTGATCAGAGTACTGGAAGAAGAGGGTTCAGTTTTGATGGATTTTATGGAAACCAAGATGTGCTATGGACAGGGTTTACAAAATCATTATTGGGAATCGAGAAGGTGATCAGATGCTGTATGGTAAACCTGAGGTGATTATGTTGCAGTTTGCATCTACATATGAAAAGCTGCAGACACTTTGTCAGTTATGGCAGCCAAGAAGGAAATTTACAGTAGCTGGTCAGTTTGGGCACACGGATGTTGTACTTTGTTGGTATAGTTACAGTGTATGCAGGTTAAAATATAGATTGCCTTTTTTTACCAAAGGATGTCTCTTCCAGCTTAGCTGAGGTGGAGTAGGAATGCAAAGAGCAACAGGAGCTGGATGGAAGTATAAGGATGCTTTGGAGCAAGCCATATGGACAGAGATGTAATAAATTAGAAGGGAGCTGTTCAGTTATTGGAAATGAAGACTGAACTGTTTAAAGGAAGACAGCATTATTTTGAAAGGCACCCCTCAAAAATTAAGTGATACAATGACAAATATTGTGACAACTTATATATTTTTATTTGAATAAAAGAGTATACCTGATTATGATCACATTTAATCAAAACTTTTATGATTTTTGCAACTATGTATTTGGTGATGCATTTCACACCTCCTCTATTTTTCTGTTCCTGCTCTAGTTGCATCCAGCCTCATTTATGTCAGTATACACACTGGAACTAATGTTCGTTATCATTGCTCTTGTATCTCTGGCTATTAAATGGTAACGTCTTTGATTTATGTACGATAAAATAAATTCTAATGTATATGATTAATGTTTTTACTATTTATATCTCAATATTGACTGGAAAGTAATATAAGTAATACTTAAAATATTTAATTTGCTACTATTGTTAATTGTAAAAATGTATTTTATGTGGAACTTTGCTCCCCATGTCTCCTCTGAAAATGGGACTTGTAGCCAGTCAGATTTTCCCAGTAAACAAAATGACAATAAATAAATAAAATAAAACTATATTGAGTAGGGGTACCTTGTATAACAGTAATATAAGTTTACATTGTTTATAATACAGTAGTTTTAAACATAAATGGTGAATACTTAAAGGCTGGTTATTTTAGATTTCAGGCAAAATAATCAAGAATAAATAATGTTGTTACTTATAGAGGGAGAGATAATTGTCAACCCAATTATGGATGATGGTGTGAAAGTGAAATAGTTGCATTTTATGACAATGGTATCCTTGTGTAGGAGAATAAGGGAACTTGAAAAGCGTTGGTATAATAATAAGAAACATAATTTTCTGGAGTGTGTCTTGAAGTGCTGCAACAAAATAAGCAGGTGAATAATTAAGACTCTACTTCATTTAGAAGGAGGCAAACAGAAAATTGTATAACTTATAATCTGAGACAAGAGAGCACAGCATTTTAATTACTATTGAAAATGAATGAATAAAGCAAAGCTCATCAGTTCCATTTCTAACACTTGGACCAGGGAAAACAATTTTTGATGGAAGGATATGATAGAATGTGACAAGACTGATGATGCCTGCCTATGTGAGTCAAGTACAAGGTTATGTTATCTATTAGAAAAGAAGGTTACGGACCAGGCTGTATATGTATTAAAATAAAAAAGTTTTAAAATTATGTGAGAAGTAATATGTAGCTAATGAGTTATACATGATGGAAGTGACATAAAAGGATTTGCAGCATTATATTACCTTTTGGTAATACTTCAGGCAAATATGCTTGGACTCTGATACAGGACTATGAGACTGCTGGATGGAAGCATCTGTTAAAAGTCAATATCACAATAAGGGGGGGTTGATAGGAAGAAAGAAAGATGACATACTATAGGAAAATATGTAGGTGTTTAGCAGGACTGTGTTACAAGGGAATAAATGGGTAGAATGGGACATAGAAAGATATTAAATGCATTGTTACTAATACAATGCATCTGTTTGTTACGGCAGATATGGAGGTAAGAGCTAATTGTCATAAACTTACAAGTGTGTAAGTTAGTATCTTATTTTAGGTAAATGCCCTAAAGAGGAAAAAATTGGAATATTAATGCTGCATGGTATAATAGCACTAATTAATGAAGACTGGCGCAGCAGTGATATTTGGTGATTTTTTTTTTTTTAAAAAGATACGTAACTGTTGTTGCATGTGAAGATCATGGGCAGGATTCACGAAGCCTCCGTGTAAGAGATACAAGGCTTACACGGAGGCTGCAGTTAAACGGTGTGACGTCAGCATGTCATGCATATGCATGAGGGCATGCTGAATCACACCTAAGGCTAACACGGTCCGTGGAAGACAGTAGGGGGCGTGTCCGTAGGCCGAGCCCTGCAAGCGGACACGCCCCCAGAAGAGTAAAAGTGCCCAAAGTAAACACCCACGACAGAGTCCATGGAAATGTGAATAAACACAACACAACACATGCCCCCACAGACTATGAACATAAAATATATAAATGAACATGTTATATATTTTTTTTAAATTGTAAAGATGTTTGCCCGTGAGTGCTCTCGTTTGCGCGGGCGTGCCCGTAGCTCAGCCACAGTTAGCAGTAAGTGGAAAAGCATATAAGAACTAACTATGCAAAGTAAGCCAAAAAGCAATAGTGTAGCTGTAGAGACGTTGGCTGAAGAGCAGGCAGTCATGGTTCGAGCCCCCGCAACATAAATTTTTATTTTTAGTAAAATAAGCACAAAACAAGTCCCTGACATATATGTACACATATAAAATTATATTTTATGTAAAATGTAATGAAATAGGCCATTTATTTTGAAGAAATGTGAGATAACAAAATAAGAAAAAATGCCAGATGTGCCTATAGCTGAGCTACAGTTTAACAAGGTGAGTGCATCTGCCCGTAGGTGAGCAGTGGTTTAACAGGTGTAAAATGAGTGCCCGTAGGTGAGCAGTGGTTTAACATGCTGAAACTGTGTGCCCCTAGCTGAGCTGAGCGTAATATGTGTGCTGACAGCCAAATGAAGCTTAAACCAGCGTAACCCGTTTGCGCGGAGCTGCGCACCGCACCAACAAGCTAACCGCCGGGCAACATTGAGCAAGCTGTAACAAAACTGCCTTTACACAAACACACCCCCTAGCCTGTCTAGATAGTCATAAAATATAAAAAGCAGTGGCCAGGTTCGAACCCAGGATACCATGCACCATAGTCAAGGTACTGAACCACTAAGCCATGACAGCTGTACTTAGAAATGCAGTAATAGCAAATATATAGGAATGAATAGAAAGTGGAGCATGACAAAGCAGGTTTTGTGAAGTTGATACAATTCCAAAATGGCCAATCACAGATAAGTGCGGGAAAAACGGCATATATAAGCCCCATAGGCGGGAATACACAGCATAAATGATTGTAGAACTAACTTGCAGCCAGAATGTCAGGAGTAGGTGAGGGTAGTTGCTTTCGAGCACAGAGGTGGGGCATTGAGGAGTCCAGATATATGGTCTGACTCCTAGTCCACAATCATGAGGCCCAACTCATGCAGGGCCAGGTCCTGTGGGGAGCATATAGGGCTGAGGCGTGGGACTGGTTGGCTCATGATCTCACCAGTGCCACAGGGGTTCCAAGGACTGGTGAGCAAGTCCGTCACCACCATGCGGACCTGAAGAGACGTAAGCAGGACCAATTGAACCTTTGGATCCAGGAGGCCCGGCAAATGCCCAACGCCCCACTACTGAGTAAGTTACATTTAATTATGTATGTAAGAAATTAAACTAGCTGATATTATGGAGATGTGTATTCCAATATTACTTCATTTATATTACAGCTGCAGGTGTCCGTTCTGCGAACCGCAGAGCCTATGGCGATAGGCTGGTGCGGTTAAGCCACCAGGCAGGTCAGTAATCCTCTCCCAGTAACTGTAAAGAAATATAAAAGTATGACAGTTAGCAAAAGAGTGCAGTGTAGGCACTAAGTAATAACATGTGCAAGTAACAGTGTAAGAGTGTTTGCAAGTATTGCTTGATTACAAAAGTGTGTTGCAGTCTGTAATCCAAACAGAAAAATGAAAATGTCTGAAATAAAGATGCCCCACCTGTAATATAATAGTACACAACCTGCAGCAGGCTGAAAAGTACAGCTGCAGAAGATGAGCAAATCACATGTGTGAAATATATCCCTGTTGAAATACTGAAACATGACAGAAGTGAGACTGCTGGAAAGGATTGTAATAACTACAGGTAAAACATGTCAATAAAGCCTAGAAGTAAGTACCATCCTGAATAGTAAAATGAAAACAAGTGAGAGAGTGTGAGAAAGAGTTATGAATCCACCAATAAAGTAGTAGTAACCCCTGAATAAAGTATACTGCAGTCAGTACAGAATGAAATGAATGTGACAAGCAGAACCAAACTGCAAAATGTGTTTAAAGTGTTGCTGCAGCTGGAATGTGTATCCCAAAATCTGGATATGTTGCTCTCAGTCTGCAATACGCAGATAGTATGATTGTCTGAAATACCAAACATCCACAGTTGTCTATAGCTATATAAAGCAAATGTAGCAGGATGATGTAGCTGAACAAAGCCAGATATGAATGTGTATGAATAACAATAAAATGTATATTGATGTAGCAGTAACAGTCCTATCACCAAATTGAAGTAGTTATCATATAGGAAACTGTAGTTAGAACAGTAGTGTGTATATATCTGCAGCTATTAGAAATGTACAGCATATGTATTGGTATTCGAAGGTGTTAATAATATTTTCTTCACCCCACCCTATAACCACATATAATCCATTCCACGTGAAATTGGTATGTGCAATCACAATTAACACCCCTGGACATTTGTCCTGTTGGGTCATAAATATTTGCATGTATGTTGATGCATCTGCCCTGTTCATACATCCAAACCTGATGGCTTGTTGCCATCAATCAACCCTGCATGTTGTTGGACTGTGTATTGCTGTTCAAATTATGCATGTGTTATGCTCGCTGTTCAATGGTGTGAATATCTGGGTGTTTGGTTAATGGGAATACTAATGCATGCTGTTACAACTAATTGCAAATGGTATTGTATGTTACTAACCCAAACTGTCATGACATAATGCAAAACATAGGACGACAGGGAAGGCGGGTTCCAGCGGACCCACCTCTCCCACCTCAGCTGGCGAGTGCACCTGGCACTAGTGCCCAGGCTGGACCTTCCTCCGGTGGCCCTGTGCCACCTGTGGGTGGAAGCACTGCAGGGGATGGGGCCCGTCCCCCCTCTGCAAGTGTGGCCGGAGGAGAACCACCACTCACCCTCCATAGCGTCCGGACTGTGGTGCATAGGGAGATCCGGGACTCTGTTCTTGGGCCCCTACGCCAGCTTGAGGCACAGGTGGCACAACTTACGGGCATGCCTGTTGCCCGGCCTACACAGCCCCCAGCACAGCCCTGTCCTGGGCAGTGAAGGAACAGTGGCAACTGCCCATGGGTGGGGATATCAGTTCCACTGTTGCCATCTGTGGGCTCATGGGCTCTGGATATCCAAACATCCATCCCCGTCAATTGTGTAACCCCCACACGTGTCATACACTGTCCCTGTATGCGTCTTGTTTGTCTTGTCTGTTGACCTACCCAACCTACCTCCCCAGCTATACCGACTTCCTTTACCTGACATACCACTCTCACCTGAAAAAAAAAAAAAAAAAAGGGCACTCTGTACCCACAAAAAATTACGCCCCATACATAGCTGCCCATTCTGCACACATGTCTGCTGGACATGGAAACTATCAATTACAATTGGCTGTACAACAAGTATTATTGTTGTCCTGACACCTCTCTCAGGGGTGGAAGGTTTCAAATGTCACACCAAATTACAAACATATGCACAGCTGTTGCTGATGAAGAAATGGGCAGCTATGGGCCTTACCTACATCCCTCCTGCAAAACCCAAGCTTGTTTCCCTACTGTCTTACCCTCTTTGTGACCCCTTTTTCACCACTTTCCTGTCTCCCCATTTTCATTTCTTTCAAAGAAAATAGCGCGGGAGTGCGCCAGAGTAAGCACTGTTAAGCGGATGTAAGCGGGTGTGCGCGGAGCTGAACGCCAGTGCGCATGCGGGAGCTCCGAGCAAACCAGCGCTAACCCGGTTACAACTGCTTAAAAGTGCCTTAGTCACTCTGATTGACAGGTCCTGTAGTCAGTTCAAAAGCAAAATAAAATCCCACTGTCAGTCCCGAACCCAGGACCTTGGAACCAGTAGTCTGCATGACTTACCACTAAGCCATGACTGTTGTACAAGAACATTGTGCTAAAATAAATATATCATGTAATAGTAGGAATGAATGTAAAGGGAATATAGGATGTGTAGTACACAAAGCATGTCATGCATACTTACTGTCAAAGCTAGTGGATTTCTATAATAGTAGTGTGTGAACAGAAACAGCCATGCTAGTTGGTAGCTAGTAGGTAATAATGTCAGTTAATGTACATATATAAATGTATGTATATTTACATATATATATATATATATATATATATATATATATATATATATATATAGTTGTAGGTGTCACACTTGCTACAGGGAACAGGAGAGAGGAATGGAGAAATGTGAATCTACAACACAGCCTGAATCATGAGAGAGATACTACCCTTTACACTCACAGAACAGTGTCCACAGCATACCAGCAGGATCCCCGCCCTTACAATCTGAAAGGGCAACGCCTATCTCACATACCCTTTTATAGCACTGTCCTGAAATCACAGTGAGAACTGCAATCAGTACACAACTGGCTGCATGCAATTAGCTAATGCTGGCTTACAATTGGTGCAGAGGCCATCACATGGACTTATGCAGATACCTACAAAAGCATCCTGTACTCCCACTCCACACATGCAATACTTTCATTGCACCGTCTGGAGGCAGACAGAGAGAGAGAGAGAGAGAAAAAAAAATAAATAAAAAATAAGAACACAAACAAAACCACACGTTACACAAACTAAGTTGAAGCTGTCATCAGTGTCAGTATCAAGCTGGGCTAGCAGCAGCAGGAAGCTATAGTAATGGTAACGCAACCAGCTGCAACAAACACAGGTAATGTAAAGTAACAAGTTAATAGTCTACATACTGTGAACCCTCCGTATGTGTCATTGGTCTGTATCTATAGGTATGTCCATGTGATAAGTTGTGTGCACGTAGTTTCACCCAAAGGGGATGACTATACATTACATGTCATTCAGTGTTAGGCCATGATCCTGGCACCAGTTGTCCGTTTCAGTGAGGCTTGTCTGTAGGATGTGTGTGTCAGCTGGTGTAACGACTATGGCGCTTAGTTCGCAGTCATCTGGGAACTTTGTCATCCACAACCCGCACATGTTTGCTTTCACATCTGAGAAGTAAATGCCAAACAAGAGGGGTCCTAGGACAGAGCCCTGTGGGATACCACATGTGACTGGCATTGAGTCTGACATGGCTCCCGCAATATCGATATTATGGATTCTGTATGTCAACCAGTGTGCAACCCATCATGTGACATATATAGTAACATGTAAGCTAATGAGCTTGTCTATGATGTCTGAGTGGAGTACTGTGTTGAAGGCCTTAGGCAAGTCCAGGTAGGCTGTATGGACTGCGTTGCCCTCATCAATGGCTGTAGTGACTGTTTTGAAAGGTCAACCAGGTTCAGAAGGCAGGATCAGCCCATCACAAAGGCAAACTGGGTGGGATCAAGTGTCTGCAGGTACCCAATATCGCTGTATATGCGTCCCATAATGAATCATTCTATAGCTTTGCAGACCAGGCTGGTTAAGCTTATGGGGCGGTAGTTCCCAGGGTCAGTAGAGGTGCCTCCTTAGTGGAGTGGGACCACTGTTGCTGTATGTCACTGTTCAGGTACATATCCTGTAGTACGGCCAAGGTTAAATATCAGTCTTATATGCGGTTGTATCTCCTCTTGGAGTTCACGTAGCACACATCCAGGGATACCATCAGGTCACATTGATGCTGTGTGTTCTGCTTTGCTGAGGGCGGCCCTCACCTGGACATCTGAGATGATAGGGAGGTTACATTCAGCTGTGATAAGTATTTCTAAGTGTGGGGAAAAGGAGGGAGGATATGTGCACTGAACCTGTCTGCCAGAATGTTGCCAATATTTGTGTGTTCAGTGAATGTTAAGTAGGTGTGTAGTAACTCAGAGCATATCTGAGGCATTTGGTCCATATGTCTAACATAACTGAAGAAGGCCTTGTGGTTATCTATAGTGTTCGTGGCCATTTTCCCCCCAGAGTAGGCCGTGGATGTTGTTATGAGAGACCGTAGCTTATTACCAGTGCTGACCACAGATGCCTTCCCTTTATGTGAATCTGCTCTGTCCTGCAGTAGCCTCCTTCTATCGTTATACAATCTGCCTTTGGCTGGGGTCCACCAGACAGGATGCCTAACCTTTGTGCATAGGGTCTGGGTTAGAAATGTGTGTGCATGTTCCATGCATTCTATGGGATGTCCATGGGAAGCATTCGCAAAGGGGTCAGCAGTGTGGGTTGTGGCTTCCACTGGCCCAGTGGGCTGCATGGATACCATGTCAGTCCTAACAAGTGAATATCTGTCTAATCACATATATATCAAAGTAGTCTACTGTGCTGGTGGTGGTGGTGGTGGGATATGTATATCCAGGCTGAGTAATTTGTGTCCAGATCACACTAGTGGATGGCGTTCCACATACAGTACCTTGGTATGAACCCCAGAGTGAGGTTGTGCATTGGACCTGTCTCAGTGTGCTGACCGATGGGGCATGCTACTATGTTGTATGGAATGTGGCAGGTATTGTTGCACAGGTGTTGGCTGAGCACTGATATCTGGCCATGTACTTGTGTATCCACCAAGAGACACACACGTGCTACATATGGGAGTAGTAGTATATCACTACAGTTGAGTATCATGTATAGTATGTGTGCCATATATTGCTGACATAGTCTGCTGATATCCTGTTTGTGTTCTCTTCCAGGGACATGGCGTGTCAGCAAAACCCTGCCTACTCTGCTGCAGAAGATGAAGAGATACACCAGAGCCTGGTGCGGGATTATGACATACTGTTTTTCCGCACCAGCCAGAATCAGCAGGAGAGGGCTGCACTGTGGCAAAACCTTGTCCGTAGGGTAAATGACATTGGCACGCATAATAGGACATATGAGCAGGTATGACATCACTGCAGTGATTTAATCAGAAATGTCCATCAGCGTGTGTCGGATATCCACAGGCAACAGGTCGCCACAGGAGGTGGGGTGTCCACACATCCCCCCCCTCACCAGACTGGAGGGGCTACTCCTAAGTATTGTGGCTCCAGCGCAGGAACATCAACAGCAACACACCTGCATTATGACATGGAGCGTGCAGGTAATATGCCATATGTACACTTGACTGTTCTGTACACTGTTAGTTTATGCATGTGTAAGGTGTGTCCGTGGTATGTAGCTGTCAATATAGTATGTAATTGTGCAGGTGTGATATTGCCAATATCAGCAGCTGACATGTGAAAGGCAACTGGTGTACTACTGCACTGTATCATACGCAGTATCAATGGCACAGTTGTGCCCACTGACATTAATCTCCTCATTTCTGCAAGTCCCTCCAGTGTTACAGCAAGGCAGCCCATCCATGCTGGTGAGTGTGTTTTAACAATACCTATAATAGTCCTGATAGTGCTAGTAATACTAGTGTAACTCAGTAGTGCTCTGTGTGTATACTGCGGGGTGTGCATGTGTGCCTGTGTCCACGTGTGCATGTGTGCATGTGTGCCTGTGTCCACGTGTGCATGTGTGCCTGTGTCCACATGTGCATGTGTGCATGTGTCCATGTGTCCACGTGTCCACGTGTGCATGTGTCCACGTGTGCATGTGTGCCTGTGTCCACGTGTGCATGTGTGCATGTGTGCATGTGTGCCTGTGTCCACGTGTGCATGTGTGCCTGTGTCCACGTGTGCATGTGTGCATGTGTCCACGTGTGCATGTGTGCATGTGTGCCTGTGTCCATGTGTGCATGTGTGCATGTGTCCACGTGTGCATGTGTGCATTAGTGCATCACTGGTAACATTGTGTAGACATTGTAAACTGTGTTTCCTGTCTTCCTCCCACAGGTTCTGGTGCTGCTCTGGTGTCCTGAAGCAGGGAACCTAAATCTGGTGCCACAGGTACTGATAATGATGATATCTTTGTAATGGCACAGGAAGGTGTGTCAGGGTCCATCATTGGTCAGCCAATTGACAGTACACAGCTGTCAACCCCATCATTGCGCATAGTCATCATGCCAGTACATCCTATGTCACCATTGTCCCTAGGTGATGGACAGGATACAGTGGGCATTGACCAGGGTAATGTGGTATCTGTGGCACATGCTTCCCCATACAGCAGCCATGGGCAGGGTCCTGCGATGGTACCACACAGACAGTTGCCCATGGGTTCTCGTGGGAGCATCCGTGGGTGTACTGCCTCTGGCAGACATGCCCAAAGAGGTCTGTCAACCTCAGCTATGTTTCTGGCTGTCATGCAGGCACAGTCGCATATGGAAAGGTACACCAGACAGGGTCTGAGGGAGCTGAGAGCATGTCGCACAGCCATGACTGACAGTATGCGTGACATCGCGGATGCTATCCGTAATTTCACCGATGTCATAGACAGACGTTGTGGGGACATATTACAGCAGTTCCACAACCACATGTCCATGAGCCAGGGCAATGGTGGATGGTTGCGGCATCGACGTGGCCGTATGCCAGCAACAGCAGCAGCTGGCAGTCGGCGCGGATGACAACAGGCTCGCGGATGCCCCCATAGTGCCAGCAGCAGCCCCAGCAATGCTGGGTCTGTGCTTTCATTGGAACGCCCCAGGAGACCACGTGCACGTGGCTCTGGACAGTCCCAACAGGGACCTGTGTCCAGTCAACACACTCCCGCTTCTGATGACAGTACCCAGTCTGGCTTAGTACCGGATACGGTCCGTAGCACCCCTGCCAGGCACAGGTACCGTGTCTGTGCCCACAGACACTGATCTGTATGACCTGCCAGGTGCAGTCTGTGGCTGTCCACAAACTCCAGTATATGGCAGCCATGAGGTGGAACTGTGTGCATGCATACACACATGCAAAATGTTAACACCTAGGGCTACCACATACATGCACACTGCACCAACAGTGCCCCACCCTGTACTGCTGTCCCTCACCAACACACATACACACACATGTCAATTGGTGGTATCAGTGGCAGACTCAGGCATACCTAATTCACACCCTGTGCATATGATGAAACTGTGCCACCTCCTCCAATCTCCAACATCAGTGCAGGAACAGGTAAACACGTTGCTGATGCACAGGGTGACTACATAGAAGTGTATTACTAGTATCATGTTGGTAACAGTACAGTGTGCTGATATGACTGTGTGTATATCCCAGCATGCCTGATGCAGTAACTGTATGACTGTCCTGAATTGTTATCCACACCCATAGTAAGTACCATAGTGTAACAGCTGCACATTATTGCATACCGGTGGTAAGGATGTCAACAGATCGCCACATACATAGGTAGCACAGGGGAGAAGCTAATGCAAGTAGTGATACGCAATGATGGACATGTACAGTAATGGTGGCATGTTGCCCACAACGACTATGCAATGTGGATGTTTGCGCATGTTGATATGTGTGCAGTACCAATGTAATACAAATCACAATTAACTATGACATAATATCAGTTCTACCATGGACATCTGAGCTGTGCATTCCTGGGTACATGTTGATAGTGCCTACATATATGCACTGTTACCTACTGTAAGTGTTACCCCTTCTTTGTTGTACAATGGACTACTTCAAGCCCTGCTTACTGTAGCTTTGTTTGCATGCATGTTTGCTCGGGGTTCCCTGGAACATTGCTTCCACCTGCAATGCAGAGTTACAGAGCTTCTGTGGACTCCTAGTGACATCTGTATAGCGCACTATACGTATGTCAATTTTCCACATGACAGAACGTCACTGTCTGTCCTGTTCGCATGTACGTTGCCTGTGACACATTGCACATGACTTACCTGGAATTTACCCACTGTGCAGTCATATATGCCAGTGCTATGAAATCAGTAGCAATACACCCACACATACTCACCTTCAGTATGTTGTTCCCCATTGGCCCTATGTGTTGGTAATCACCATGGCAATCACACTACTATGGTAGCATGTGCAAAGGTAACCTGAGAATAAACTCTATGGTCCAGTTGTGGTTTATGTGAGTCACGTGGCAATGTCACAGCTGCCACATGTATGCAGTCAACCCTCTCCCTGGCCAGGAACGTACAACACATGTGTGGGATGCCACCACATAGCCAATCTGGGGACTGAGCACTCTGAACCCAGTACTGCCATACCCTGTCAGGTGGCATGACATACTACAGTGACTACAATACCAGTCTGACATAGACCCACACTGACAGCAATCCGAACACACTGGGGCATACTTGGAGACTCAGAATAGCATCCTGCCTGAGCATCACACACCTCCGCAGCTGGCACATAGGCATATGTTACGTCGGAACAGAGCACATGCCACACATGGCACACACATCCCTTGTGCCACACACTCACAGCCTGTAGGGCTACACAACACACCTGCTACAGATGTGTCAGGTACCTCTCTTGGCCGCTGCAGTGGGGTCCCGCTCAACAGGCTGTACATGGTGAAGGTCACAGTGATATGCCTGTGGGGCACTATGGTCCACCACAAAACACATGCATACAGGTCAGTCAGAGGCATGGACACATATGACTCAGTCATTGTCCATGCCACTATGGATGACCTGAGACATACCTCCCTGGACTACATGATAGGGAACATAGAAGGGATCTCTCAGCATGTGGCACGGGCCAGTATGAGCCTGATCTTGGTTGCCATCATACCCTCACCAGGTATGCTACCACAATATGTAGGAAGGGTGTTCTATGTTTACATTCTGCTCAATCTCCAATGTCATTCATAGGGTATCCAATGGCTGTCAACGTGTGCTTACATGCTAGGGAAGCCACACTGATTTGCTAGGGGCAGCTTGCACGTGACACCCATGGGCCATTGTATATTGGCAAAGCCCCTTGAGACACACATAGTGCCTTTTGCTGCAGGACACGGATTACATAGCCACCTCCGCAGGTATCACACAGGATAGGACACTAACAGTGATGCTACACAACACCAGCAGTGTACACCGCAAGATGCATGCACTGGACACTGTCCTCAGCACGGTGAACTGCAATGTCTGTGCAGTACCAGATTCCTGATTCACGGCTCACAGGTGCAACCCATCACTGCCAGGTTATACCTCATACCATGCCTGTCGTCCCCTACACATGTAACACACATGGACAGGGGGTGGTATCTCAAGGCACCACAGATACACACACCTCCAGGTTGTTGGCACAGCACAAAGCATCAGGGCCTATCCATGAGCAGCTAACAGTGTGTTGGACTGCCTTCTGGTTCATAGCCTGGCACACACAACCCTCCCATACACAGGAAACCCACCTATCCTCCCTAACAACACTGGCAATATGACAGTCTCTAGAAATGTCTTTATATGGCTGGACTGCATCCAGCCAAACATTGTGCGTGAGCATTACTGTAGCTACAACACACTAGCTGAAAGGTTCCCAGCATGTAGTCACTGAATTGCAGTGGAACAACATGTTACCACTCCCACAACAGGTGGGAACATGCAGCACCTGTTCATCGACTACACGTAGACTATATGGCCCAGACCAGATGTGTATCCCCTGCTGTTGGTATTATACCATATACAACCCACACTGTATAGACACATACCGCGTGCAGCCCCTGCACAGTAAGACACAGTCATATTGTTATGCATTGCGAATACCATTTATCCACTTGAGGCACGTGTCAGACATGGTAACTACTGAAGGTCACAGGTATATGTGTATGTGTCACACACATACATCATGTGTGCATTGTCATTGCTGGTTTAGGCAATGGCATGCATTGTTATGAACAACAACCCACACATGGTCATATTGTGTGACACAACCACACGTGGCAGTTGTGGGTTTCCAAAACATACCTATCTGTGCTCTGACAGTGGTAATAGACCCAGTAGTGGAGCGCACTATTGGCATTATTGGGCAAGTAGCCCTGTTTGGCTGTACTGATAGTATGGTGACATCCCCTGTGTTTACTGGGGGAATATGCAGCATCTGGTGTATTGTAGTATTTGCCAAAAGGATCTGTTCTGTCACACTTGCAATTACACACACCCTACTACCCAGTTTCCCAGTTGCCAAAAGGGACACTTCCCTCACACAGACTTGCACACACAACAACCCCGTTCACCCACACACACACACACACACACACACACACACACACACTCTGAGCATTTGCATGGTTCAAACTCCTACCTAACTATATTATGGCACTTGAGGGAGATGCATTAGCAGAGCGCGCTATCTGAATTACTGGGCATCTGTTCTGCACCTGCAGTATTTATAGGGTGCTGACATCTTTATTTCTGCAGAGGTATGTACATCTAGTACTACCTGTCAGGTGGGGGATAGCATATATATGCATTTGCAGCCACCTACTTCAGGGTCAGATATGCACATCGCACTGGCAGGTTATGTTCTATACCATGCTTCGTGACCACAGGACCTGTAACACACAACACAACCAGTCCAGAACACCACTCCCACATCCAGGACACACACTTTGCTTCCCTGGGAACAGTGCCGGGATATGCAGGTGTTCACATACACCATTCCAGTTGTTAACATCAGGTACAGGCATATTGTGTGTGGGAACTACTCAGGCCTCTACAACATTACCCTACAGCCACTACAATTTGTGGGTCCATGTGCTATGGCAGAACCACTCACCACAGCCACATGGGGGAATACATATTGCACCTGTCCATCTGCAGCATGGGTACTCACTGTTCCACACCAGAGGTAGACCACCATTGTTGATATCTGACCATACCCACCTTTCCCTGGACATCCATATCCCATCCCCAGGCAAGGTTGTCACTGCAAATAAACTGTATTTGGCACAAGCAGACTCTACACTTGCGAAGACTGGGGTGGACGACTTCAAAGGACCCATGCTGGGGGACTATACTGGCCACTCTGCATAATCCTTGACAATTGCATTCTATGAGCATGTGTAAGGTTTGCATTGATCATGCTATCCCACATATATCCATGACTGCTCCACAACAGGACACCTGTCAGGTGTACACCAGCCATATATGAGCCGTCCAACAGACAGAGTGAGCTAATACATTGCAGAGCTGTAGCCCACAGAAGGAGGGCATCTGTGAACAGTACCGGCACGACACTTCAATCCCACATAATCATCACAACACAGTGTTGACAGTGGAATTGTCCAGACAATGCAGATAGGGCTTCTCTCAGTCTGTTATTGACCCCCACTTACTCTTAGAGGTCCTCAGCAACCCTCTTCCAGCACACACCAATAACATGGATGTGGCTTAGCACATTCAAACCCTGGGATCTCCACTGTGTCCCTGCTTGACAGAGGCACAGCACACTAGCCTCACATGTTGCCTTATGTGACCTACTTTACAGTGGCACAGTAGCCTACTGTACTGGGGATGCAGATGCCAAGCACACTCTGGCTAAGCTGTCATTCCCTAGGGCAAACAGCCTAGTATTGACCTCTACACCCATATGTTTAATTGTCAGATGCACAATATTTGTTGCTGTTAGACTGTTTGCAGGTCTTTATTGCCATAGCATTCCCTGTTCCTATGAACAACTTGTGTATCTGTGGAAGATGTTTGAATATGAGGGCGATCCACTATATCACTTATGTCTCTGTAGTCATTTACTGTGTGCACTGGGCAGATTGCTGTGTTGTGGTTGGTTCCTGGAATGACACGTACAAATACCAGATATGTGTGGCCAACTGTTAATCGGAGATATGGCCTAAGTGTGTGAGCATGCCCAGTTCAGCCTTTCCATGGCATGTTGTCTGACATATGCCTCATTTATCAAAGTGTGTGAGAATGCCCAGTGTGAGCTTTCCATATGTTGAACTCTGCAGTCCACCACATATTTGGGTGAGTGTGAACTTCAACAATATCTCACGTTTATGGTTGTGTGTTGGGTGTCATGTTGTGTACTTACTGGCCAACTGCTTTGTGTCTGACCACAACAGGGATTATACTGTGCCTGCAGGGATTGCATGGGATACTTTGCATACAGTTGTCAACATCCTTTCATAATGACCTAACACTGTAGTACCGTATAGTGTACTGGTTCAGTACTTTCACTGTGGTGGACAGTATCCTGGGCTTTAGTCCTATCACTGCTTGACATCTTCATAGTGAGCACAACAGACTGTGTAGGGGCCGGTTGTGCACATATGACCATGTTGCATTATGTTCAGATATGGACTACCTACACCAGGCTTGTTCATAGGTTCATAGGTTGGTACTAGGCTATCAGCCCTAGGGCCTATACAAGCCTAGCCATAACAATTCCCTGGCTATTTCTTCCCACATTATTTACTTTCCTGGACCCCTGTCTAGCAGGGCGACTGACATGATCCCTGGGGTGAATTTCCTTTCTCCCATCCAATCGTTAAGGTTCCTCTTGAAGAGGTCCAAAGAGGCACTCTGCTTGACATGTATGGGCAATCTATTCCAGAGTCTGGGGAGTCTCTGGGTCAGGAACCTATTCCTCCAGCATGTTTTGTTTATTGTGATGACAAGGTTTAGATCCCTGGAGCATGTAGCTCTGAGGGATTGGGATTTCTTTAAGTGTAGCATGTCCAACAGCTCTGGGTTTGACATGGCCTTGTATGTTAAGCAGAGATCGCCTCTGAGTAGACGATATGCAACAGAGTATAGCTGGAGTTTTTAAGGGTCAGCGTGGCATCTGCTTTAGGCCTGTGATTCTTTCAGTGAGGTATTTCTGAGGCCTTTCCAGTTGTTGCAGATGTCTTGAGAGGTACATACCAAATGGGGCGTTGTATTCTATAATGGGTCTAATGAGGGATGAGTACAGTGGGACAATGACCTCCTTTTTTCTGGATGAAAAGCCCTTTGTGATGAGGTGTGCCACATAGAAGGATTTCCTGACTGTTGTGGTGATGTGGTTATCGAAGGTGAGACCACTGTCCACCTGTGTCCCTAAGTCTATTATCACACTTTCTGTGTTTAGTGTACTGCCACCTATATGGTAATTCATGGATACATGTTTTTTCCCAAAGGGGATAACAATAAATTTCTTGGCATTAAGCTTGAGCCCATGGCTCTGGCACCAAGCATCATTGGTAGTGTATTCCACAACATAGGTGGAAATTGGCAAACACTAGCGATGTGCCCTAGGCCATTTCTGATGCTAGTCAGAGAGTGTGTTTGTCCTTCGACACACATTGTAACTGGAGTTTGCCATGACATATGTCATGGTTAGTATACTGTGCCTCCGTCTACCTGTGACATAACAGTGATATCCAGGGTAAACCTACCATCTCCCATCCACTCATCAAGATTCCTCTTGAGGGGTGTCGATGGGTGACTCTCTGGCTAACCTGTACTGGGAATTTACTCAAGAGTGGGGGTGGCTTCTGTGTTATGGATCATTCAGTACAGCTTGTCCTATGTATGTCAGTGCTGGGGTTCAGGTCTCTCATGTGCATAGCTCACTGCCATTCAGATTGTACAAGGTGCAGCATGTTCATTGATTCCAGCTTGGACATGGCTTCATACATCAGGCACAGCTTGCCTCTGGGTGGGCAGTATGGCAGTGTGCGGAGCTGCAGTTTGTTTAATCAGGCAACACATGGCATCTGTTCATGCTCTTTGCTACTCCTGGTGAGGTACTGTTGTGGACTTTACAGGGGTTTATATTTAAGCTGGTGAACATATCCATACTGAACTTGTAGGGTATTGTCTGGAAGCATTTGCACGGTCCAGCTACGCTGTGTGGACCACATTGCCCTCATCGATGACCTTAATGACTGTTTCAAATGGGTCAAACATGTTTAGGGGCAGGATCTGCACTTACGACAGCCACACTGGGTAGGGTCCGGTGTCAGTAGGTCCCCGATAGCTTTATGTCTGTGGTACATGCTGATCCTTTCCATAGCTGTGCAGACCAAGCTTGTCAGGATCCTGGGGTGGTAGTTTGCAGTATCCATTCAGGCAACACCTTTGTTGTGAAGGACCACTGTTGTTGTACACTGCTGTTTGGGTACATATCCTGTGGTAAGGCTGACATTGAGCAGTAGTGTGATTTGGCATTCCATTCTTCTTGGAGTCCATGTTGGCCTCAGCCCAGGACTCCATCTCATACCTTTGCTGCTGTGTGTTTTGCTTTGTAGATGATGGCTGTTACCTCAGCATCTGCAATGTCAGGGGGCCAGTAGTCTGCTGGGATAGATATTTTGCATTCTGGGGTGGGGGGGGTTGCATTGCACCTGTCAGGTTGTATTTTGGCAATATGTGTGTGTGTTTGGTATGTTGTTTGTAATATCTGTGTGATTCGGAGCATATCTGTGAATTCCCAACATGGTTCCTACCATCATTTGAGTAAGCCTTGTGATTATCCTTAGTGTCCTGTACAATTTGTATCTTCATAAGTTCATAGGTTCATACTAGGCTATCCACCCTAGGGCATTAGTAAGCCTAGCCAGAGTGTGTGTGTCTTTCGCCACCCCTTGCTATGTGAATATTATGGCCATTTATGATTTTCTTTACTGTGCCTCTGTCTGGACGTGACACAGGGAAGACCCCCAGTGTACATCTACGATCATCCATCCACTTGGCAATATTCCTGTTGAGGGGTGTCAGTGAGGGGCTCTGCCTAACATGGAGCGGGGTCCTGTTCCAGGGTGTGGGGAGCCTCTGGGTTATGTATCTGTCCCTCCAGCACATCTTATTTCATTATGTGTTGAGGTTGACATCTGTCACTCTCACAGCTCCAATGGCTTTGATTTCCTGGGGTGGAGTATGTCCATTACTCCTATGTTGGACATGGCCTTGTACAACAGACATACAATGCCTCTGTGTAGGCAGTCTGTGACTGCATTCAGCTGGGGTGTCTACAGCCAGGCACCATATCACATATATTTGACACCCTTTATCCTCTTGGTGAGGTACCTTTGAGGTCTTCCTAACCGCTGCAGGTGTCAGGTACGGTACATCCCATATGAGTCATTGTACTAGATTATGGGTCTGATAAGAAAACAGTACAGGGGCACAGTGACCTCTTTTGATGTAGATGTGAATCCTTTCATGATACGGTGTCCAATATAGACAGTCTTCCTAGCCACATTGGCATTGTGAGTGTCACATGACAGGTTACTGTTGACTTGTGTCCCTAGGTCCCGGATTACTCCTTGCATACATAATGGTTTACCACCTATGTGGTAATTTGTGAGTACCTTGTTTGGTATTTGGTGGGACATTCATACTGTCCAGTGTATTCAGGATGTCTGGGTGGGGTTCCTGTGTGTGAGAGTGTGGTCTGTCGCATGCTACAGACTGTACAGCAGTTTTGACTACAGTTAGGTGCACATGGGTGGTCTCCGCTGCTTCGTGCATTGTCAGTTACCTGGCCATATGGGTGTCTGTGCTGCATATGGATACTCCCCCTCCTTTGATGTTTTGGTCCAGGTGTTGGGGCCATAACACATGATATGAGGTATAACCTGGTAGTGTTGGTGTGCTGTCAGTAGGCTTGCAGCAGGCTTCTGTCACTGCACAGACATCGATGTTCTCCATACTGGGAAGTGCCTCAGGAGCATGCATATTACAGTTTACACATCTGGCATTGGTCAGCATTACCCTTATGTTTCTTACCACTTATGTTTTCTAGGGTGGTGGGTTAGTCTTTTCGGCCTTGCCTACATATGGCTCTATGGAGGTGGCAAAGGCCTTAAACAGTATCCAGACGCCCAGGGGTAACAGGTGCAAGCCATCCCTGGAACAGCAGCATGGCTTGTCATGTATGACATCTCAAGCAGACAGACATTAGATCCTCTTGGACTGACAGCTGTAATTGTGCCACCTGTTAAAGCTGATCATTCTGTGTTTGTACTGTGGCATCATTCTTGGTGAGGGTTGGATGCTGCAAACGGCCAGTGTCATACCGGCCTGGAGTACATACTCAGAGAGCTCATCCATGTCTCTTTTCATGTAGTCCAGGGAGGTACATCTCGGGTTATTCACACCAGCATGGACAATGAGTGCATCATATTTCTGCTTGCTTTGGGGTGACCTGCGTACTTGTGTTATGTGGCGTATTGTGGCAGCCTACAGGCAGCTTATTGTACCCTTTCCCTTGTTCAGTCTGGTGAGTGGGACAGCAGTGTATCTGCCTATACAGACACCTATTACAACTGTATCAGGCATGTTGTTTCTCCTTCTGGCCTGTGACTGTTTGGCACACCAGCTTTGTGTACTATGTGTTGCATGTGCTATGTTTGGAGGTTGTGGTTGCTTGGGGTCTGCTTTGGAGGCCTTTGTTGGTGTGGTGTGTTTGTAATTAGGGCCTCTGGGAATGTTTTTCTGTGTTTATGTGTTTGGTTTACAGTTGTGATAGGTCTATGTGGGACTGGGTTTGTGGTGTATGTGGTTACCTTCTCCTCCTGACTAGTTTTGACAGTACTGAGTTGAGGGAGCTCAGCCTCCGGTTTGGATAAATGGTTGCATCTCTCACATATATTTGTATTTATTGGGGGGAGTTGAGGGTTGTCTGTGTACTTGGGGCAGGTGTAACATTGCCTCAGGATTCACAGATTCTACTTGTTGTGGCTGGCCTTAGTGGATTGTATATGTGGACATATTTTATTGCCATACTACTGATCAGTGATTACTTCCCTTTTTATGTTTGCTCTATCATGTAGTAGCTTCCTAATTCTCTTGCATGGTTTTGTAATGGCTGGAGTCCAGCATGCCAGATGCCTGCGTGTATGGAATTGTGTCTTGTTGTTATTTGTGATTGCATAATCCAAGCATTCCTGGCTGTGTTCATGGAATGCCTGTATAACAGGTTCTGCGGTGTGTCCCATATTCTGCACCTGCACAGGGCCTTTAGTGGATTCCACATCAGTTTGGAGGGGTGCAACTTATGCTTTACACATGTTTTTCACTGTGGTTTTCTGGCCAGGGACTGTGGTCAGGATGTGTATATCGAGTGTGATTACTGTATGGTCTGGTCTTACCAGTGAGGGATACACTTCTCATCTTGCCATCCAGTATGCATGTTGCTGATTATCACATCCAGTATGCTTACCCCTCTTGTGGGAGTGGTACGTTGTTCCTGGGCATTTTGGTTTATGGATTCTGGGAACTTTTCTCCTACTGTGTTGGTGCTAGTATAATGCTCCCAGTGTATGTCTGGGTATTTTCAGTCAACCAATATAATGTGGTTTGGGGGGCTTGATATATTCATGTATTCCAACATAGGCCAGGTGCAGTTCCTGGTGTTAGGACAGTAGTCTGCAGCAGGCTATATACTGGGAGGTGGTTTTAGTCACTGGTACTTGACCATGGCTAATCCATGCTGCTTCTTGTTGTGGTACCAACATGGGGGTGTGGTTATCATTGACAATTATTGCTAGTCACCCTCCTTTTGTAGCTTGTTCCATGTTTTGAGGCTGTACAGCACAGTATGAGGTGTAACCTGGTAGTGTTAGGGTGCTGATGTGAGCCTTGACCCAGTTTTCTATTACAGGACAGATATCAACATTCTCCATACTGTGTGCATTTACACTGCACGCATCTTTCTGTTTAGACTTCCGGCATTGGGTAGCATTACATCTAGGTTCATATCCCTTGTGGTACCTATGAAGGTGGGTTTGTGTTTTGAGACTTACCTATTCAGGGCACACTGTGGGTACTGACAGCCTTTGCCAGTATCCATGGGGCCTGGACTGATAGGTGCACGCCACCCCTAGCAGATGGTGCATCATGTCATGCTCAGCATGTCTTTCCAGGCTGAAACACATTGGCTCCCCTTTGACTAACTGCATTACTTCAGCCAATTATTGCAATTGATCATCCCATCGTCATTTTGTGGCTTCATGCTTGGTGAGGGTGGATGTTAGTCAGGGTCCTTAAGTGTGCATATATTACATGGTGTTACATTACTTAACACATGGCATTCATGACTCAGGTGGTGCTGCAGGGCTGCCTCTGTCTGATGCACATATTACACTCCCTGTACATGTTTGTGAGCAGGTCATGTCATTTTAGGCATCCCTGTTATTATTTGAGTGAGTCAGAGGGGTATCATTCCCAGGGTTCCTACTGAGCCAGTGTATGTGCTATGCGTTGTCTCTTTGCCAAGGCCAGGGCATACTGGGCATGCCTCCTTCTGCCTACTGGGGCAGGCTCAGGTTGTTCCTCCTCTGAGTCACGCTCTGCCTGTGATGGCCTTGGCAATGGTGGGGGGCTGTTTGGCCCAGCCCTATGCTGGTCCTGCTGCAGCTGTTTTCGCAAGATCATATTATGTAGCATAGCACATACCATGACAATTTGGGTACATGTAGTTGGTGAGTACTACAAGGCTCCACCAGATGTGTCCAGACACCGGAACCGTGACTTGAGCAGCCCAAACACACGCTCTATTACATTACGTGTTTGTGCGTGTGCTTCATTATGGCGTTCCTGTTCAGGTGTGTGTGCGTTTCTGATGGGTGTCATCAGCCATGGCTCCAGTGCATAACCTGCATCCCCCACTAGGTGTCCGTGTGGGATGTCCCCATTGGCAAATGTCTGGTACAGCTGCGTCAAATGTCAGATGTGGGAATCATGGTAGCTCCCAGGGCAGCCAGCACACACATTCATTATTATGCCCTGGGCATCACACACGACCTGGCAGTTGATGGAGGGAAGCCCTTGCGGTTAATGTAGGCCCTACCCGCTCACTGGCTGGTGCTTTGATGCATATGTGCGTGCAGTCTATTGCACCCACTACCTCAGGGTATTCCGCTATTTGCTGGAAGAGACGCATATTGCTGGCCAATACCTCACGGGCATTGGGGAAATATACATGATCACCGACATGTGCTGACATGGCATCCAGGAACTGGTGCAGTACCCTGGAGGCTGATGCCTGTGATATCCCCATCATATCACCAATTGGTCTCTGGAAGGTACCTGTTGCTAGTATTCTTAGGCCAACACATACCTTGGTTTCCACTGGGATGGGTTCCCCTCTGTTGGTTCTGTGTGTGAGGCGTGGCCTGCACAGCTCGACTATTTGCTGCAAGAGCTCTCTGTCCACTCTATAGTGCTCTACTATCTCCAGCTCATGTAACCCGTGGTAGGTGACCCTGGGCCTGTACACTCTTCTCCGTCTCCTCACTGTGGGTTGTCTGGCACCATCTGCATTGTCACCACCCTCAGCAAGTCACCTATGTCTCATTATGACAGCTATGGCAACCGCTAGCATTTCTGCTCTGAGTTCAGCTTTTTCAGTTTTCACTTCTAATAGGTTACTCCTGTCTTGCAGTGTCTCTTGAGAGAAACATCCTGCACTGCTGTTTGCAGAGTTTTAAGTGCTGGGCTGGGCTACTATTCTGCCTGTGTAATTGCCTGCTTCTAATTGTTTTCATCTGCTAGCTTCCTACTAATTCTGTTGCTTCCTTTTTCCTTTCTGTTTCCTCAGGGGGGAGCAGCGTGTATACCAGCAGAAACACGCTCACAGTGGCTTACACATGCGCACACATGCTTACACGGTTCAGGATCTGCCTATTCGGGTTAAAACGCACACACCAGCGCAAACAGTGTTACAAATCTACCAACACGCTCCCACATGCTCAGTCTGCCTTACACGCGCGCACACTGCCCTACTCGCGCTTCATGGCGCACACATGCGCATGCACACGCAGCAAGAAACTTTGGTGTAAGTAACAGTGTACACCTTCCATTTCTTGACTTTCCCATGCTTATCTTGTGGCACTCCTCTTTCCATGA